>NW_026866571.1:0-56034 GCF_026571515.1 Ruditapes philippinarum
ATTATAGGGACATCTTTAAAAATCCTCTTCTTAAGAACCACAAGGCCCAGAGATTAGGTATTTTGCATGTAGCATTGTCTAGTGAACCTCTACAAGTGAGCCAAGATTGTTCAAATCATGTTAAACATGTATGCACCCTATCGGAAGCCAATTAGTCATGTAGCCAGGTCATTGTGACCAACTCCTAAAATCAATAAGGTTTTATTTACTGGTCAAATCTATAGGGTTATCTACTGGTCATGACTCAGTCACTAGGTCATTGTGACTGTGAAATTTGTGCACAGAAATTTCATGATAAAGTTATTACAAACCTTACCAAATACCAAAAATCTATAGGGGTCATCTAATGGCCAAGACCAATGCACCTAGATATACTCAGTTAAATTTAATGGATATTTGCACAATATAAATGTACTCAGATTAAATGTTCCTGAATTATTCATGAAGTTCTTCATTAATTTGTACAAGAATTTGTATAGAATTGTTGAGGAATATTGATATTCTTAGTAAATTCTTGAGCTATTCATTAAAAATATATCATGAGTAATTCATGAAGTGTTTAATTCTGCTTGATACCTTCATGAAGTTAACAATTCTCACTTCATGAATAAAACTTCATGAAGAAGGATGAAGAAGAAATCCAGAATAGTTCATGAATAATTCATAAAAGTAATGAAAAATTCATGACTTCATGAAGTCTACTTCGTAGGGGATGTGGCTTTAAAACCTTTATTTTCCATGTTTCCACGGAAAAAGCTTTGGTATGAACTAAAATCAGTAGACCAAGAGTTAGTAATATTATAAGTAATAATAATCTTCTTTGAAAAATTCTGTTTCAATAGTGGGTTTAATTCTTCTGTTAATTTATCACTCCTATTATTTTGGGGGTTTAATAAATTTCGGGGTTTTAAACCCCCTTTTTACTGTTTTCTAAAATTTGACCTAGACTAAGTTTTTATTTTTTATCATAATATTTGCTTTCCAAACTATAAGAACTTTAGCCATTTTTTCTCCAATAGTATTTAATGTTAAAGTTTTTAAATTAGACAACATCTGCTTATCTGGCCACTAAGCTTCCTCGAGTTCATTTTAAATAGACTAGTATTAAAATACAAGTGCTTATTTTAAAAGTAAAAAGTTGGGGCGTCCGTGGCCTAGTGGTTAAGGTTGTTGACTTCAAACCACTTGCCCCTCACCACTGTGGGTTCGAAATCCCGACAAGGACTTTGGATTCTTTCATGTGAGGAAGCTTTCCAGGGGCCGTATTCACAACTGATCTTAAGTTATTTCTTAAGTTAAAACATAAGTTGAAAAAAAAATCTTAGCTAAGAAAATTTTTTATCTTAAGATTAAGTCGTATTCTGAAAATGACTTAAGAAAAACTTAGCTGAGATTATTCTTAAGATTGAGAAATATCTTAAGTAATAAATATTTCACTTAAAAAATTCTTAAGTCGGTTGCTAATGAAAGAGGGGTTTTCCGTTACTAAAAATAGTAACGGAAGTGCTCTTCAATGTCTAAAATTAGAACGGGTGTTTATAAGCTGTCAAATCCAGCTGAAAACATGTCAAAGTACCATATAAAACTAAAAGATGTAGATTATGTGGAAGGGATGGCAACATGAATTATAAAATGAAAAACTATATCTAAGTATAAAACTATATTAAGTTTTATAGCCTAAAATGGGAATCAATTTGGGGGAAATGGATACTCCATTTATGTTACTTGTCAAGGCCATGGCCTATGTATTGGCAAAACTCAATTGCACATATGAGCCGCGTCACGACAAAACCAACATAATGGGTTTGCGACCAGCATGGCTCCAGACCAGCCTGCGCATCCACACAGTCTGATCTGGATCCGTGCTGTTCGCTTACAAACCCTATTACAAGTAGAGAAACTGGTAGCGAACAGCATGGATCCTGATCAGACTGTGCGGACGCGCAGACTGGTTTGGATCCATGCTGTTCGCAAACGCATAACGTTGGTTTTGTCATGACGCGGCTCAATTATAAGATGACTGAACTTGATGGGTTAGGCTAGCCATTACATAGGATAAAAAAATTAAATAATGGAGAGGGAGGAAGTGACTTGCTTAAATTTGTATAAATAAGTGTATGAAGCCCATGGTAAAGGTAGAACTTATTTATGCATGGAAAGTTAAACCTAGTACAGACAGATGGCTAAAATTTCATTTTTTTTTCATTGAAATGTTGCGATAAAATTTCTTTTAAAATAATACAAAAAGAAGGCATTTAAATTACATGTCATGCTTTTCAGCTATTCTGCTTCTAAATGATAAATCACCTAGTGTGTAAACAAGACACAGGTTGTTTTTTTTATTATTTATTTCTTTTTAATTGCAATATCAAATGTAAAACTCTACATGAACAGTTTTTTTTAAATCACACATACATGTTAGAAGAAAATACATATTTCAGAATCTGTGACCAAGTACATAGCCAATGCTTTCTTTTTGACATTATGATAGTGCTTGCACTGCAGATTAATGTTTTTAGACATACTGAAAGCTGCCGGCATAGTAGTTTTAGAAAATTAAGAGGTATGCAAGCTTATATCTCCAGTTCTGCAGTTTTGACTGTTCTAATTATACAGAAAATTTCATTCAAATGCTCACAAATTCCAAACAATTTTCATGAATAGTTCAAGGATAGCAAAAAAAAAAAAAACAAGTAAGATTGAGCTGCCAGAAGAGCAGTGCACTCCAGTTTTCTCAGAGCTTATCTGGATAGTAAACTTCATATTTTCTACAAAAATAGATAATTTGAATAAAATCACATCGACCTTAACTTTGACTAAGCAGGCTGTGCCCACATTTCAATATGTGTTCTTGACCTTAAAAATCTTATTAAAAATATCAACACAGGTCATTGTGAACCATCACCATGACCTTTTGACACAAAATGAGTATCATGTCAGGTACAACTCATCATGATTAAATCTGGTACATACAATTTGTCAAAGTCTGATGTTCCTCAGTAAATGCCTATTAAATGGCTAGTTTTATGTTTGGTTACCACAAGTCAGTGACTTTGACCTTTTGACCTGAAAATGAGGGGTTCAGGTTGAACTCATCAAGGTTCATCCACATATAAAGTTTTGATGTAATAGATTTGTAAGTACATGTATTGTATAATGAAAAATCAACAACACCAACAGGTCAGTCATACCGAATGAATATAACATTCATTTTTTCTTCTATAAAAAGTGGGTGCTGATAATCTTCCTTAAAACAATTACTAGGAAATGTTAATTCTGATCTTAATTCACACAGTTCTTTTTCCATGAATGAAATTTTCTTTCATAGTTATCCTTTTGATAGTCTTCAAGTTTCTCACAAGTTAGAATGTTTCATGTGTTTTTCGATGAAAACATTGGACCAATTCCTCTTGCACATTATGAACACAATCGGCAGTGATAGATTTTACATTTTATCACACCAAGAAAAATTGATAATGACATGTCCTGCATAAAAGTTAGTAACAATAAGGCTCCTTGATGATGTACCCAGGTATGAATCTTTTGGATTACTAGTGGTCTCTAGAGTTTTGATTCCACTGATGTGTTCCAGTGTTTATGAACACAGTAACTGTTAAGTCTTCATTGTTCTATGTGTTTTTCATGTATTTAGTGTCCATGATTTAAGGTTGCAAACAGGTGATATTTTGATGTTATATGCCATAGCTGTCAGATAGAAAATCTGATACATTATGGTAGTATATAGTCACTACACATTAATCCCGATTCAATTCTCCATGTATTTGGTCAATGAAGTAGTGCTATGTTCAGCAGCATTATAAATTATGTAACATGTTGCTACTATGTTGATATCTTTATTCTCCATACTACTGTCAGTCTGGATGACTACAAAATCCGAGGTTCATGAATAGTGTGATATCATCTGAAAATATAAAAAAAATTGTTTTTTTTAAGAAAATATAGGTACATAAATCAACAAAAGCTTTCAAAGGCATCAGCGAAGCTCGACTAATAAAATACTAGACACAGTACGGAACACAAAACTATGAAAAAAAAATCAATTATGTATAATTATTATTATGTATTAAGTTATAGTAAAAAAATAACATTTGTTAACATAAATTCCATGTTCAAGGGGAAATAATTCTGGAAATAGTCATGCTAGAGTTATGAAACTTGTTACACAACATGTGTGTAATGATAAGAAATATATATTTGAAGTTTAAAGTAGATACCTTAAAAGTAAAGATGTATTTCTTAAGGTAAATCCTAAGTTCAAAGAGAGATAAATCTGACAATATTGCGTCAATAGTTATAAACCTTGTAACATAAGATGTAATTGATGATAATGAATAAGTTTTTGAAGTTTGAGGTAGATATCTTTAAAACTAAAGAAGTTATAGAAAAAACTACATTTTTCAAGTAAAAAAATCTAAGTTATGGGGAGATTATTCTTGCAATATTGGTGCTAGAGTTATGAACCTTGTCATATAACATGTGGTTAATGATAAGGAACATATATTTGAAGTATGAACTTGATCCCTTAAGAAATAAATAAGTAACAGTAAAAATTAGTATTTTTTAAGGAAATTTCTAAGTTCAAGGGGAGATACATGTATCTGAAAATATTGTGCTAGAGTTATGAACCTTGACACATAAGATGTGGTTGATGAAAAGGAACATAATTATATTTGTAGGGATGTCATCGATTCAATCGATATCGGTGTATCAACGATCTTTGTTATCCGATTCGATATCGATTCCATTTTTTAAATATCGGATATCGAATGCACATATATTTCTAGCTAAAGAGACTTCAGCGAACAGGTTTTATAGAACTGATAGACCTGTTTACTGTCGCAAAACGTCAAAATAAAAGCGACATATAAAGTTATGGAACCCAGAAACTTTTTTTTTCTAAAATGAAAACGGAAATCAATGCCAAAGTTACCTCCCAGTGTCTCTAACGAATGCTGGCTAATTTCGTTATAATCTCGCTTGTCTGCTAAGTGGATGTCAAGACCCCTCAATAGGGAAAATGCCAAGAAAATTTTTGCAGTGTTTGTAAACATTATGATTACAAAATGTTAAACTTTAATAATTATTCAGGTTCTAAACACTATAATTTGCCAATTAAACCCGGCTTAATTGGAACAGCAAAGACGGCATTTAGCATGATCAGTAACTACGTAATAGCAACAACAACAACTAAAGTAAAATTGAAAAGGCTTTAAACTTTATAGTTACTAGTCATTAGTTTTCATTATTGCTATATGATAAAAAAAAGAAACAAATTGTTCAGTTTTCATAGTTTATCTTTTTATGCCCCCATTTTGAAAAAAAGGGGGTATATTGCTTTGCACTTGTCGGTCCGTCGGTCCGTAGACCAAATGGTTTCCGAGTGATAACTAAAGAACCCTTAGGCCTAGGAATTTCAAACTTGGTATGGTGATTGGTCATGACCAGTAGATGACCCCTATTGATTTTGGGGTCAAGGGGTCAAAAAGGTCAAGGTCACATTGACCTTGAAAGCAAAAACGGTTTCCGATCAATAACTAAAGAACCTTAAGGCCTAGGAACTTCAAACTTGGTATGGTGATTGGTCATGACCAGTAGATGACCCCTATTGATTTTGGGGGTCAAGGGGTCAAAGGTCAAGGTCACATTGACCTTGAAAGCAAAAACGGTTTCCGATCAATAACTAAAGAACCTTAAGGCCTAGGAACTTCAAACTTGGTATGGTGATTTGGTCATGACCAGTAGATGACCCCTATTGATTTTGGGGTCAAGGGGTCAAAGGTCAAGGTCACATTGACCTTGAAAGCAAAAACGGTTTCCGATCAATAACTAAAGAACCTTAAGGCCTAGGAACTTCAAACTTGGTATGGTGATTGGTCATGACCAGTAGATGACCCCTATTGATTTTGGGGTCAAGGGTCAAAGGTCAAGGTCACATTGACCTTGAAAGCAAAAAACGGTTTCCGATCAATAACTAAAGAACCTTAAGGCCTAGGAACTTCAAACTTGGTATGGTGATTGGTCATGACCAGTAGATGACCCCTATTGATTTTGGGGTCAAGGGGTCAAAGGTCAAGGTCACATTGACCTTGAAAGCAAAAACGGTTTCCGATCAATAACTAAAGAACCTTAAGGCCTAGGAACTTCAAACTTGGTATGGTGATTGGTCATGACCAGTAGATGACCCCTATTGATTTTGGGGTCAAGGGGTCAAAGGTCAAGGTCACATTGACCTTGACATTGACCTTGAAAGCAAAAACGGTTTCCGATCAATAACTAAAGAACCTTAAGGCCTAGGAGCTTCAAACTTGGTATGGTGATTGGTCATGATCAGTAGATGACCCCTATTGATTTTGGGGTCAAGGGGTCAAAGGTCAAGGTCACATTGACCTTGAAAGCAAAAACGGTTTCCGATCAATAACTAAAGAACCTTAAGGCCTAGGAACTTCAAACTTGGTATGGTGATTGGTCATGATCAGTAGATGACCCCTATTGATTTTGGGATCAAGGGGTCAAAGGTCAAGGTCACATTGACCTTTTAATTATAAACGGTTTCTGATCAATAACAAAAGAACCCTTAGGCCTAGGAACTTCAAACTTGGTATGGTGATTGGTTATGACCAATCAGATGACCCCTATTGATTTTGGCGTTAAGGGGTCAAAGGTCAAGGTCACATTGACCTTGTAGGTAAAAACGGTTTCCGATCAATAATGAAAGAACCCTTAGGCCTAGGGACTTCAAACTTGAGATGGTGATTGGTCATGATCAGCAGATGACCCCTATTGATTTTGGGGTCTAGGGGTCAAAGGTCAAGGTCACATTGACCTCTTAGGTAAAAACGGTTTCCGATCAATAACTAAAGAACCCTTAAGCCTAGGAACTTCAAACTTGGTATGGTGATTGGTCATGACCAGCAGATGACCCCTATTGATTTTGGGTAAAGGGGTTAAAGGGCAAGGTCACATTGACCTTGTAGGTAAAAATGCTTTCCGATCAATAACTTAAGAACCCTTATGCCTAGGAACTTCAAACTTGGTATGGTGATTGGTCATGACCAGCAGATGACCTATTGATTTTGGTGTCAAGGGGTCAAAGGTCAAGGTCACATTGACCTTGTAGGTAAAAATGGTTTCCGATCAATTAACTAAAAACGCTTAGGCCTAGGAACTTCAAACTTTGTGTGATGATTGGTCATGACCAGCAGATGACCCCTATTGAGTTTTAGGTGAAGGGGTCAAAGGTCAAGGTCACATTGACCTTTTAAGTTAAAAAACGGTTTCTGATCAATAACTCAAGAACGCTTAGGCCTAGGAACTTCAAACTTGGTATGGTGATTTGTCATGACCAGCAGATTACTCCTATTGATTTTGGGATCAAGGGGTCAAAGGTCAAGGTCACAATGACCTTGTAAGTAAAAACGGTTTCTGATCAATAATTAAAGAACGCTTCGGCCTAGAAACTTCAAACTTGGCATGGTGATTGGTCATGACCAGCAGATGACCCCTATTGATTTTGGGGTCAAGGGGTCAAAGGTCAAGGTCACATTGACCTTATAGGTAAAAAAGGTTTCTGATCAATTTACTAAAACGCCTAGGCCTAGGAATTTCAAACTTTGTATGATGATTGGTCGTGACCAGCAGATGACCCCTATTGAGTTTTGGTTCAAGGGGTCAAAGGTCAAGGTCATGACCAGTAGATACTTTATAACCCTTATTAATTGTTTGATCACTGGGTCAGAAGTCATGCATAATAACCTTATCACATGACTAATTGGCTGCTGATAGGGGGCATACATGTTTTACAAACATATCTTGTTTGCATTTGTCTTAATATAACTGCTTTGTCAGTGTCCTAAGGAAACATTTAAAAAGACTCGAAAGCTAAAATTTAGCCTGGCAATTGATATATCGCTGTATCGCCGATAATTCATTACCGATATATCGATACAAAAATCCTTATCGATGACACCTCTATATATTTGAAGTTGATACCTTAAGAAAATGAAAAGTTATAGTGAAAAATATTTTACTAAACCAAAACTTTAACCTGAAATCTGGAGGCTGATGCCGGGGCGAGTAGTTCAGCTCTCCATATACTTTGTATAGTCAAACTAAAATTGCAGTTTTAGTTTTAACTGAATATCATTCTGAATATCATTCAAACAAACAAATTGAGCATAATTATGTTGTCACTTATTGAAGTAAATATAAAATATCAACAAATTTCTATATCATTTACCCAATAACAACAAACCCCACTATAAATGAGATTTCGCACCACAGATGTGACAATTCACCACACCTTCAACATGATATTAAAAATGTTATAAACAGAAGGATAGTTTTATGATTGGTTAAGTGTCTAACCATAAACAACACTGAACAACAGTGACACAAGTTTGTGTTCAATTTATAACCTTGAACAGACAATATGATAATAATGGTATGTGTTTATATTTGGCAGTGTTTTGAACTACATGTCTATCTCCTTTATGAAAATTGGGGCTAATTCTGCAATAATCCATGCTAGAGTAAAGTTATGGGTCTTGGATGGTTAACTCCAATTTTAAATCTGAATCTTAAGTTTTAAGTGAATACCTCAGTAGTTATGAAGATTGATGTAGCATCAGGAACTTCTAGTTCAAAAAGGGTTATAATTCTGGCAAAATACATGCTAGAGTTATGAGCCTTGGATAATAATCACCAATTATGATCCAAAAAATGTGTGTTAAGTTTCAATTGAATAATTTAATGTTGATGGTGCATGGAAAACTTTAACAGGGTGTCCGTTAGACCCTTCAAATTTCCAAAAGGCCTGATTTGACACTCAGGATTTTAACTGGAGGGTCAAATTTTGTAAAAATCATTGGGATTTGACCCTGTAGTCTGTAAAACTTGTTCAAAATTACCCTCATGATTTCATGGCTAGTGAACACCCTGCTTTAAACAAACTGATGACTGATACCCTAGTGTCAGTAAGCTTACAATGTCTAATTTTTTTCAAACCTTTCTTTAGATAGACTATTGAGAGTTGACCAACATAATAATACTCATTTCATCATAAATCTATTTTTTATTTTTCTTTGAATTCCTTGTGATAGATTGGGCTGCTTTTGTTTTCTTGCTTTTTATGACTGTCAACCTGCTTCCTATTCTATGTATTTAAGCAACAAGAACCTTTTAGTAAAAGATGGGTTAAAGAAAAAAAAACATTTCTATGCATTGTTTTCATTTGACAGCAGCATACATGTCTATCAAAAATTAAGCTTTTGTGCACACAATTTGATATAATCCAGGACGCTTCTAGTGAAAAATAAACAGCTCATTAATGAATGCTTTGAGATTGGATTGGGTGTGTGATAAGAATTAAGAGTAATGCCTAAATATGAGGCAGGAGTATTTGAAAGGGTGGTTTGGAAGATTCATGAAAACTATTCATTTTATTGTTGTTTGATCTCAGAGATACTAAGAAAAGATAACTATTTGAAGTAAAAATACTTAAAAAATTATATAACATAGATGTCACAAAGCATCATTTATAAAGCAAACCCTGGCGCACAATATGTTAGGCTATAATGAGTGACTAAATTTGAAACTCACTGGCTGATGAATGCAAATGCTGGACATTCATTGATTTTATTTTATAAAAAAAAATCAACATGTTGTGAATGCAGTTGTATACATAGGCCACTTCTAACAGCCTTGCTGTTGCGTTAACCCTTTAGCACCTTGTTATCAAAAAGTTTGAGGTTTAAATCCCGGAGAGTGCCTATGTATTTTGGTAACGATTTGCCCCACTTTAGCGACGATTTTTCCTAGCTTTAATATATTTAATAAACATTTTTTAATTCATTTTGATGGAAAAAAGATTATGGTTTGGGTATTTTCTGCATTTATTTGGCATAGATAACATTTTATATAGACTAAGAGATAGACTAAAAAAAAATATCCGTTTAATGGAACTTACAATTACTAATACCATTTGTATATTTCATCAAACTTTTAGAGTTAAAACTAATAAATTTAACAAGAAATGTCAAACGACACATGCCCCCCTTTCTAGCCCTTGACACATTATTGGTTATTTTGTTATAGACACTTGCCATAAATGGGTACCTGGAAGAGTTCAGTTAATTGGAAAAAAAAAAAGAAAAATAATGAAGACTTTGTGATAAATAGTTTTCAAGATAATGAGCAGACACCATTCTGACTTTAAAGGCCTCTGTGACCTTAACCTTTGAACTAGTGACCCAAAATCAATAGGGGTCATCTAATAGTTATGACCAATCAAAATTAGAAATATGAAGACTTTGTGATAAATTGCTTTCAAGATTATGAGCGGAAACCTAAACCATACTAATAACAAAATGAAGAGAAAAAAAACTGAAAACAATATTATATCATTTGTATGGAACATATTTATAATACATTTGTAATAAAATTTTATCTCGAACGCTTTTAGCGGGCATTGAAAATGACAAGCTGGTTGTTTGCTCACCAATACAAGATGAAACACACCTGTTTTTCACGACTGCACAAGAACACTACTGTATTATTGACCTTAAAGTCTGTGGGTCAATATCCAGCAGTAGTTACATGTAGATCATGACAAAGTAATTTTAATAATTAAAACTTGTAAATAACATGTACAGAATTTCCATTGGCTAACGAAAACTCTTCAATTAAAGGTGAATTTATTTCTGATAGATCACAGCGTTTTTTTTCTTTATATAACTACTACTCGAAAAAGGTACTGTTCCCAATGGTAAAAAGACATGAAAATTCCCAAATTCTAATGAGAAAATTCTCAAAATGACTGTTCAGGCCATGATATTTCTCTAAAATCATTATATTTATATTAATTACCACTCAATAGTTCTACCTGGACACTGGAAGATGTTAACTGTCTTTATTCATTATGATTAATCTTATTTGTAGCTGAAAAGATGCTTAATAAAATTTGAGTCAAAATAACGCATTTTTTCCTAATCAGTCTGGTACCGGCACCAATAACCAAAGTAGAGAGAAAAAACCTGCTGGATCTATTCGATATCTTGTCATCATGATAATATAAATGGCCGAACATCATCGGTAATATTATTTTTTTTAAATATGTATGTTCATTCTGTGTGAAAATGTAATAAGACCTGCAAATTACTGACTTCATCATTGCATTTATCTATTATTGAAAAACTACTGTACGGCTAGCCACAACAGTGTGTATAGGATAGATATATGTGACTCACATACAGCTAGAACTTCTGGCACCCAGTACGGGCGCGTATGGTAACCCACTTGCTAAATACATAACACATTTTATTTCACAAATAAACGGTTACCAAAAGAAACATTTCATCTTTTCATTTCTTTATTTTGATAACCTAAAGGACGTTTAAAAGGATTATTCTAAAGAAGGACAGATCGTCTCTAATCTGAAGTGAACCATCAATAAAGTGGGGCGAAACGTTCTTGGGCGAATCATCAGAGGGGCAAATCATTATCAATTCAGCATGTGTCAGGTTTTCAATAAATACATCGGTAATACGGAACATTATCAATTTGCATATGTAAATTATTCAATTAAAATTATCCGCTAAGCATTGCAAGTTGTAGCTTATCCGCAATTTTCAGTGATAGTCATAATTGATTCTCGCGAAAACCAGTGACATTCCAAATAAACACTCGTAAGCGTTTACCAGTTATGTTTTTCTCAAAGAACAACACACAAACCGACATTTTACATTTTTCTGTGCACAAATATTTTCTTTACAAGTACTTACCAGCAAGAAACTGACGATCATACTCCGGTTTGTGAAATGAGCGTCTCTTTTGCGTCTTCAATTTTTGCCGATTTAACTCCCTTGTTTTACTCACATTTATCGTGTGTATAAATTACTTTGAACGAAATCATTATTGCTGTAATTATTGGCGTTGATTACCTCAATGCTATATCTAATACTAGTAAAAAACGCAAGTTTTCAATCGAATCGACGTTTACCGTCCGCCATTTTTAAGATGATTTACTGCCAAGTTAAGAAATTTCTTAACTTTAAGATAGGGTAGTAGCTGACTTATATTTAAGACAAAAATTGTCCATCTTAAGACAAAACTTAAGATAAAAAACAGTTGTGAATACCACTTAAGTAAATTGCGAATTATTATCTTAAATCTAAGAAAATTTCTCAAAATATAAGAAAAATCTTATATTTAAGTCAAAAAATTAACTTAAGATCAGTTGTGAATACGGCCCCAGCTAGCTTACGGAACGTCGGTGGTTCTACTCAGGTGCCCGTTTGTGCCTGAAATAATGTACGGAAGGGCACCGGAGGTCTTCCTCCACCAGTAAAGCTGGAACGTCGCCATATGACCTATACTGTGTTGGTGTGACTTGAAATTCGGTCAAACAAACAAAATTGAAGAGTTAAACACACACATTATCAATGTCTGTTATCACATGTCACTGGTATATTGATCTTTACATGTTAACAATATAGTGTTTATCATCAGACTTATATTAACCTTGAAGTATTCATTTGAGCAGACAAATATTGATAGTAAAACAATTGCACAACAGTTACTATTCAATTTATGTATGAAATTCAAAAGTTAGATTATCGCTACACCTGTTAGTACGCTGTGTTCATTCATTGTCTGGTATGACCCTAAATTGTCTGCGTAATGGTAGTTTGGACTGATATTGGTTTGTTACTTAAATGTCTGTAACAGCCGCACTGGAGCTCCAACTTTGTCTATGGCAGAACAAAGGTTGCACGCTCAATAGATATCTTCCTTGAATTATAAATAACATGTGCCGTAAAAAGGAAATCTGCTTGATAGAAAATATTTTATGCTTTCTATCTTACTTTACCATATTTGGCTTGGTCAAAGAAGGGGAAATAAAGATGATTTTAAGGGCTGGCCAAAGTAATGATCTTCTTGCTTTGTGACATACATTATATGTTGTTACATACATTCTTTGTTGCTGTCTGACAGCTTCTAGTCCCCATCTTACTCTTGTGGATAAAAATTTAACTGTAGAGATGGTTAAAATGCATTTTTAGCCTCTCCACCTCTTGTCTCTTGCAAGTTGTCTCAAGTGAAGGGTGGCATTTTCATATGACATATTTCTCGTTATGTTGTTCTTCAGATTCTTTGTTGTTGACAGCTTCCCAGTCTCCTTCACAAAAAAAAAAAAAAAAATTCTGGATAAAAAATTAACTGTGGAGTCAGGTGAATTTTTTGTCTGACAGTATCCAAAAAAATGTCTACAAATAAGTGTGCTGATTCTATGTCACAGATCTGCTTTTACTTAAAAGGAGCATTTTATCCAACAAATTTTGTTTAATGTAAATGTACATTATACATACTTTATTTATTTCCTTTGTTGGGCCCTTTGTGGGAGTCTTTTTATGTATGTCGTCTTTTTGTTGTTGTGCCTAGGGTATAAAAGTTGCAGGTGGATGTGACACATTTGTTGTGTTGTTGTTCTTGCGAAACCTTTGTTACAGCCTGCTCCCCCACACTACTCTCAAAAAAGTCCTTGATAGAAAATGAACTGTAGAGTTGGTGGTTCCAACAACTTCCTTATTTTTTCCATTTAAGTGTCCTTCTGATGCTTCTACATCACTTATCTGTTATAACTCAAGTTGGAGCTCTTAATCTAATATATTGTTGTATTTAAATATACATTATATAATACTGTGTTAATATCTTTTTTTGGCCCCGGTGTGAGAATCTTTTTTTGAATGCCTCACTTCTTGGGTTAAATGCTGCAGTGTGATATGACATATTTCATGTGTTGCTATCTATATCCAGGCCAGTTCCATCCCTAGTTGTGCATATCTCCTACACAATCTGCTTATATGCAATATTTACTTTTCTTAAAATTTTCAAAAAATATTTCCTTTGTTAACCCCTTTGTGGGAATCTTTTGAAATGTCCATCTTCATGGTAGTTGTATATGGGAATGAAAGGCTGTAGTCTGATAGGATTTTTTTTTTCATGTGCTGTTTTTTCTTGCACATACGTTGTTGCTGTCTTCCCCTCCACCCCCTCCTTCTTACCTCCCATTTCCCTCTAAAGTCATAGATAAAAAATACTGTAGAATAACCAACTTCTTGATTGTCTCCCTTACATTGTCTCCAATAAAGGGTGTTGATTGTCTCCCTTACATTGTCTCCAGTAAAGTGTGTTGATTGTCTCTCTTGCATTGTCTCCAATAAAGTATGTTGATTGTCTCCCTTACATTGTCTCCAATAAAATGTGTTGATTGTCTCCCTTATATTGTTGTCTCCAATAAAGTGTGTTGATTGACGCCCTTATATTGTCTCCAATAAATGTGTTGATTGTCTCCCTTACATTGTCTCCATTAAAGTGTGTTGATTGTTTCCCTTATATTGTATCCAATAAAATGTGTTGATTGTCTCCCTTACATTGTCTCCAATAAAGGGTGTTGATTGTCTCCCTTACATTGTCTCCAGTAAAGTGTGTTGATTGTCTCCCTTACATTGTCTCCAATAATATGTGTTGATTGTCTCCCTTATATTGTTGTCGCCAATAAAGTGTGTTGATTGACGCCCTTATATTGTCTACAATAAAATGTGTTGATTGTCTCCCTTACATTGTCTCCGTTAAAGTGTGTTGATTGTTTCCCTAAATTGTATCAAATAAAATGAGTTGGTTGTCTCCCTTACATTGTCTCCAAATAATGGAGCTTTTTATTTAAAAAGAAACCTGTGGTATGAAAGTATACATAATACCTAATTAATTTATTCCTTTCTGGGAGTCTTTGCTAGTTGTTGTTCTTTCAAAACCTTAGTTACTGCCTGCTCCCCCAAGTCACTCCCCAACAAGTCCTTGATAGAAAATGAACTGCGAGTTTGTGGTTCTAGCCTTTAAGTATAGTGTCTTTCTTATGATACTACTTCACTTATCTGCTGTAACTTTAGATGGAGCTCTTTATCTAACATAATGTTGTATTGAATATACATTATACATAACTGTGTCTATATCCTTTGTTGACCTCTTTGTGAGAGTCTATTTTTCAATGCCGCTCTTCTTGATGGTTATGTTTGGGATTAAAAGGCTGCACTGTGACTTGGCATTTTTATGTGTTGCTGTTTATCCCTATGCCAGTACCAAATCTAGTAGTGCATATCACTTGCACATTCTGCTTCACTTCACAAAATGGTCACAATTGGTCTTGGCCTATAGATGACCCCTATTGCTTCTAAGGTCAAGGTCATATTGAGCTTGTAGACAAAAACAATTTCCGATCAATAACTTGATAAACCATAGACCCTTTGCCCTTTTACTGCATAGGTGCATTGGTTTTGACCAGTAGATGACCCCTATTGATTTTGGGATCAAGGAATCAAAGGTCAAGGTCACATTGACCTTGTAGGTAAATAACTTGACAACCCATGGGCTGTTGGCCCTCAAACACGGTAGGTGCATTAGTCTTGGCAAGTAGATGACCCTATTAATTTTGGGGTGAGGGGGTCAAAGGTTAAGGTCATATTGACCTTGTAAGTCAGAATAGTTGCCTACCAATAACTGGACAACCCATGAACTCTTGACCTTCAAACTTCACAAATGCATTGCTTTTGGGCAAGATGACCTCAATGGATTTTATGTTCAAGGGGTCAAGATTACATTGACCTTATAGTAAAAAACAGTTTCTGATCAATATCTCAATAAATCATGTGCCCTTTTACCTTCAAACGTCACAGGTGCATTGGTCTTGGCCAGTAGATATCCCTATTGATTTTTTGGTCAGTCACATAAACCTGGCCTCATGACTAATTGGTTGGCCATAGGGGGCATTCATGTTTTACAAACATTTCGTTTATGAGTATATTTTTTTTAATGCTTTGTGAAAATGTGCTTTGTGACAAAATCACTTAATTTTATGTCCACAAAATGAAGTTAAGTCACAGCACATGTAGTTTGTACAGTTGACAACTAGTCCTTGGTTTCATTTTTCTACCCATTCAGGCACTTAATTTTACAAAGACATACAGAAAGGTGATACCTTTTTCAAGACTTCTTGGCTCAGAGTTTGGATATTTAGTATTAGATATTCTACGGCTGATGTCTGTATTTTTTTTTAACTCATTGCCCTGTAATTAAAATTAAGATAAATTATTCACCATCCATTTGTAGAATCATATAAACTTTGGAAAAATTTTCCAAACTCTTCTTGCAAACCATAACCTCTAAGGAAACCCAAGCACTTAAAAGCTTGGATTGTACCAAGTTTACTCAGTAATAATTATGAACCTTATGCTAAAATAAGCCTGGCTTACTCTGTGACAGTCAAGTTTTGTATGTTTATTTTAAAACCATTTTCAAAACAGTAAAATTACAGGACAAAGTTCCAAATAATATTGTTTTTAAGTGGTTGCTCTCCTAGTTAAAAAAATTAATCTTCAGTAAAATGTCCATCTCATTTTCGGAAAATAGGTTATTAACCAGTTTTTTCATTTACAAAATTCTGGTTATTAGATTGAGGTATGCTGACAGGCAGGTAGATGAGCGTCAAATAAGTGGTTTATAGTAGTGATGTTCCGATTGTCGCAAGTCACCGATAATCAGTTACTGTTATGTAAAGCGACAATAATCGATTCACAAAACTTTGTAAACAAGTGAATGTTATTATTTGACATCCATTGAAAAATAAAATTTATTTTGTAAAATTATGACTATATAAGGTGAAAACTGTGTTGAAAGTGCTAAATGAAGTTCATGTTACTGAATATAATCAAGTGCCTTGGGAAGAAATGTTTCTTCCCTATTTCTTTTTAACACGACTTTATTTGAAAAGTTATCAATTATGGCCCATCCGATTGAACCGATGATCGATTGGGACAAATTTCATTCGATTTCCGTCACTAGTTTATAGGTAGTTTCAAATAGTTGACCACTGCAACAATTTAAATAACAATATAGAAGAAAATGAAACAAACTGAGTTTATTCAAATTAGAACAAATCATTCTAGTTTGAACTGTAAACCTGGTTTAGTGGCTTAGTGTTAAAAAAGAGGTATTGCCATGTTCTTTTTTTCTTTGTACTGAAACTGTTTTCCTACAGTAATAAAAATACAGCAATGATATAAGAATACCATTGCAAAACAATTATATTTTAGGTGTCAAATTATATAATTTATTGAAATTTTGGCTATGAGCTTATTTACAGAAGTATAAGGTACAAAAATCATCATAGTATATCACTAAGAAATACTAAATAACCGTAGGAAATTTAAAAAATTGTTTCAACACTTTTCGATTTTTGAAATTCTCTATCTAAATGTTTTAGAATTAAGTTTGTATGCTATTACACATTAATTAGAAAAAAAATCTAAGAGTTTTTTATGTACTGTTGCTAACATTTTTATGTGCTTTTGTACAAATAAAGTCATTTTTGTGATTTTGATAGATTCAATTATAAATGTAAATATTTGCATAATTATAGAGAATACAACTAGTGTCAAAATTTTAAATATTACTTTACATTCAGTAATTGAGTACTTGACTATATGTTTGTAGCAGTGTCATTAAGTCTTGAACAACATAAACTGTCAGCATTTATTAAATACATTTCAAATACATGGTAGACATTGAGGCTATTTTATATAAGTGACAGCATACTGTCCACTTAAACCATAACATGGCAGTACCTTTGATGTATCTGTAGTATCCACAAAAATAAAATAAAACAACTTCATTTGACATAAAGGCAATGAGAAACAGTCTATATAATGGCTGTACAATAAATGAGAAAAAAAAGACAAAGGAAAAGTGTCTGAACATTGGTTCTGCATGATTTCTTTGTTGAAAAATCTCAAAGAACAATAAATTGCCAATACTAGAGGTGCTTGAGGTACCTTATAGAGTAAAGTTGTTACCAAAAGTGGATACACAGAATGATATAATATGACTTTTGAATAATATTTGGTTGGCTGGGATGAGGTAGTTATTTATTTTTATATAAAAGTTTGTTTTGTTCTTGATGAATGATAATGCTTATAAATATATAGTTTTGGCTCACAAAACAAATTTAATAGAGAAAACTTAAAGGAATTTATTAAAAAGCACATACACTACATTTGTCATTTTCCTGAAGTTTAAATTGCAAATGTAGATATTTTTAACTAAATACTAATTGTATTTTAATAGCAGAATGTATTCACTATATGCAAAATATTTCATATATTTGTACAACTTTAGTGTTAAAAATTTATGATTGTCTAAATTAAAAAATTAACTTAAACATTTATAAATTTTGTTCCATCCTTAGTTACAAAGGTAGCTCTATACTAAATTTTAACTTTTATGAATTTTTGTTCCATTCTCAGTTACAAAAATAAACTAAATTTAAAATTTCATAAATTGTTTGTTTCATTCTTCTCTATGACTGTATACTATGGTTACTTTTGTCAAATAGAAACTGATGCTTTAGTTATCATAAAATACTCCACCGAAAAATTGTATCATCTCTGTAGAATGTTTACTGTAGGAAAAGAATCAGAGATGGAAGCTCATTACAATTTGAATTTGCAAGATTTGTACAAAACTTGACTGTTGTTGTGCCACAGACTCAAGGTCAATGTCAGCCTTGAAGGTCAAACATCAGATGATCCCTTCGAACTTCTTTAACCCAGGCCTTTTAACGATGTTCCTCAAAGGAAATGGTCACCACCAGTGATTTTTTTTCTATATTTTACAGCCGAATAAAGGCTGTTTCCCCTAGCCCAAAATAGGTATATTTTCCCCTAAAAATGCTTATATTTTCCCCCAAAATGCCCTGTGCACTTCTTCACCAGAACCATGGCTTAACAGTAGCTGACTTTTTCAGTTACCAAGTTGATAGATTCAATTGTTGCTGTCCCTATATATACATGTAGCCTCTATTATGTAGCATGCATGTTAATTGAATTGAAATTGAAAAATAAAAAAAAAAAATTGTGGGTGGTGGTAATTTCCATTCTCAGTTATTGTAATTTGATTTCAGATTTTCCTACTTATCTGAATTATCACGCTATATTTTCCCCTTTAGAAAGTTGCGGGTTGTTTTGAAAATTGGGGAAAAAAGTCACCACAACAAAGCAATGTGCAGAAACCTATCCCGCTGCATTGCCAGCTCAATGTCAAGGTCCCTTAGAAGGTCAAATGTCTCACTGTATAAATCCTATACCCCTCAAAGGCTTTTAAACTTGGCTATAATGTTTACCTCAATAAGGCAGCAGGAAGAAATCAGGTTGGCTGCCAACATGCAGAACATATCCGGCTGCTCTGCCAACTCAAGATAAATAAAGGTCACCCTTGAAGGTCAAATGTCATAAAATTTTGTGGTGGATTTAAAAAAATATATACATTGTATTGAATATTATGTGAAAACTTGGCTAAAATGCTCACCTGAACAAGATTATATGCAGAACCCATGCTTCAGCTATGCTGGCTTATTAGGTCCACATTAATGGTCAAATGTCAGATGATTTGGTGCTCCTCTTGAAGGAATAAACATGTAATTTCAAAACTTGGCTCAATGATTTCATAGTACAGTACAACCAGACCTTATATAGTACAGTACAGCCACACCTTATATAGTACAGTACAACCAGACCTTATATAGTACAGTACAACCAGACCTTATATAGTACAGTACAACCAGACCTTATATAGTACAGTACAGCCACACCTTATATAGTACAGTACAGCCACACCTTATATAGTACAGTACAGCCACACCTTATGACCATCAGGACAACCAAGTTATCAAAGAGCATTTAGTCTTTTTCTCATTTCAATGGTCTTTCTATTAGAAATTTCTGTTTTTGGTATACCTTTGCTGTTGAGGGATTTTCAGATAATGTTCAGACAATATGTCTGAGTCTTATTTCTTTTAAGTGCATATCCTTTTTCTGGATTATAGATAGAGTGTTGTCTGTGGATTGGAAATTTAATAACATGGACTGCTGATGGGGGCAGAAATAATGCTATTATAAGCCAGGTTTATGTAATATCCAAAGTAGTCATATCAGTACAGCTTGTTTTTTCTGGTCCTATTTCTTGGAGAACTTTTGCCATTGAAAGCAGCAAGTATGTCTCATCAGCCCAGTGATCATCTGCAAAGATCTAGCAAAAATGTGTAGTTTTGCATTTATTTGAGATGCAAATAGATAAACTGAGACATCAGGGAATATTTTTAGTATCTTTTCAAAAAGATGTTCCCTCGATACCCATTTGGTACCCATAATGAATTTTCTAGATAATCTGTCTACCTTATAAGCAAATATCTTTTGTGTAAAAAATTTCAAATTATTAATTCACTTTCTCATTGTTTTCAGAATAATTATTCTTATTTCACTCACATTTGGCTAAGAATAACACAACCATATGATTTTCAATTCATTTCTCAGAGTTTATATCTTGATTATCTTTCGGGTATTTCTGTTTTAAGTGCTCAACATGGTCTATGTAACTTTGCTTTTTAGGCTTTTTAACCTCAGAGAAGTTATGATATGGCCTGCTGTTAAGTGAATTTTTCTTTCTAAACAAATGATTGTCATATTTCCCTGGCTTAACTCTTTGACTCTAAACATTTGTCCACAAATTTAGTCGTATAAATTATGAGCAGCTGTTGTTCTATGAATATGCCTGTGTAAATGACAATTTGACACATGTGACTACTGACCACATGTTCTGTGATTGTTAGTTTTGTCACTCATTCTCCCCCATCCACAGTCTTTGAAGCCCCATTCTCCCCCATCCCCAGGCTTTAAAGCATCTGAAAATAGTAGCCATTTTTGGCTGTCCATGAGTAATAAACTTTTGCTTCATGAAAGATTATTGATACACCATTTAAAATAGATGTTTTTTTGCATTTTTTAAGGATTTCCTTTGAATTCTGTTTTATATATACATGAATATCATGCAGAAGTACAGATCAACTGGCTGTCAGTCACTATGTTTAACAAACCTCAAAATGAAAAGTTAGACTTTTTCGTCTAACAATTCAGTCAGATGGTTTTAGATATATAAAACATACTACACACAGTGTTTTGTTTTTCTTTTTCTTTAAAGGCTCTTCAACATAATTTAAGTAATATGGTGCCAAAACAGAAAAGATGATATTGGCTTACTTCGGTTTTACAAACTTAAAGCAACACCAGGGGTCAAAACCACCTCATCTGTAAAGTGATTTAAAACTCATTTAGTCGCCTCTGACATAATTATGCAGGGATAAACAGTGGCTGCAATTCTGATGCCTCAACTCCCTCTGCAACAAGGAGATACAACCACAACATGAAAACTAAATAATTATAAAGTTGGCATCAGCACTGCACTTTATTAATTATATTTGTCATAATTTCTTGAACATTTGTCAGATAACGCTGCATAAAATTATACATTTAAAGAAAACTCAAGTTTACCAAAATAAGTTGTTTTCTTAATTTTAGGATACAGAGATATTTGCACAAAAATATTTAGTTGGATGCTGTCGTCTAATCTTAATTATGCCCCCATTTCGAAGAAAAGGGGGTATATTGCTTTGCACTTGTCGGTCCGTCGGTCTGTCGGTCCGTCGGTCCGTAGACCAAATGGTTTCCGAGTGATAACTAAAGAACCCTTAGGCCTAGGAACTTCAAACTTGGTATGGTGATTGGTCATGACCAGTAGATGACCCCTATTGATTTTGGGGTCAAGGGGTCAAAGGTCAAGGTCACATTAACCTTGTAAGCAAAAACGGTTTCCGATCAATAACTTAAGAACCTTAAGGTCTAGGAACTTCAAACTTGGTATGGTGATTGGTCATGATCAGTAGATGACCCCTATTGATTTTGGGGTCAAGGGGTCTAAGGTCAAGGTCACATTGACCTCTTGGGTAAAAAATGGTTTAGGATCGATAACAAAAGAACCCTTAGGCCTAGGAACTTCAAACTTGGTATGGTGATTGGTTATAACCAGTAGATGACCCCTATTGATTTTGGGGTTAAGGGGTCAAAGGTCAAGGTCACATTGACCTTGTAGGTAAAAACAGTTTCCGATCAATAACTAAAGAACGCTTAGGCCTAGGAACTTCAAACTTGGTATGGTGATTGGTCATGACCAGCAGATGACCTATTGATTTTGGGGTCAAGGGGTCAAAGGTCAAGGTCACATTGACCTTGTAGGTAAAAATGGTTTCTGATCAATAACAAAAGAACCCTTAGGCCTAGGAACTTCAAACCTGGTATGGTGATTTGTCATGACCAGCAGATTACCCCTTTTGATTTTGGGATCAAGGGGTCAAAGGTCAAGGTCACATTGACATTGTAAGTAAAAACGGTTTCTGATCAATAACTAAAGAACGCTTCGGCCTAGGAACTTCAAACTTGGCATGGTGATTGGTCATGACCAGCAGATGACCCCTATTGATTTTGGGGTCAAAGGTCAAGGTCACATTGACCATGTATGTTAAAACGGTTTCCGATCAATAACTAAAGAACCCTTAGGCCTAGGAACTTCAAACTTGGTATGGTGATTGGTCATGACCAGCAGATGACCTATTGATTTTGGGGTCAAGGGGTCAAAGGTCAAGGTCACATTGACCTTGTAGGTAAAAACGGTTTCCGATCAATTAACTAAAAACGCTTAGGCCTAGGAACTTCAAACTTTGTATGATGATTGGTCGTGACCAGCAGATGACCCGTATTGAGTTTTGGGTCAAGGGGTCAAAGGTTAAGGTCATGACCAGTAGATACTTGATAACCCTTATTAATTGTTTGATCACTGGGTCAGAAGTCATGCATAATAACCTTATCACATGACTAATTGGCTGCTGATAGGGGGCATACATGTTTTACAAACATATCTTGTTTCAATTAAATATTCAAGTTTGTAATTGTGCCATAAAGTAACATTAACAAAAAATATTTTATTTGTACAAAGTGTTGTTCAAAAGTAATGGATATTCTTATCATTTAATATTTTACAGACAGCTGCCATTATATTCATTATTTGTTCCATAATTGTTCATATTTTGTTCCATCATATTCATTATTTGTTCCATTATATTCATTATTTGTTCCATTATATTCATTTATTGTTCCATTATATTCATTTATTGTTCCATTATATTCTTATTTGTTCCATTATATTCATTAATTGTTTCATTATATTTTTATTTGTTCCATTATATTCATTAATTGTTCCATTATGTTCTTATTTGTTTTATTATATTCATTAATTGTTCCATTATATTCTTATTTGTTCCATTATATTCATTATTTGTTCCATTAAATTCATTATTTGTTTCAATCTATTCATTATTTATTCCATTCATTGTTCCATTAAATTCATTATTTGTTCCATTATATTCATTATTTGTTCCATTATATTCCTTATTTGTTCATTTTTTCTATATACTCTTGTTATCTATGTTCATTATTTGTTCCATAATTGTTCATTTTTTGTTCCATCATATTCATTACTTGTTCCATTATATTCATTATTTGTTCCATTATATTCATTTATTGTTCTATTATATTCTTATTTTGTTCCATTATATTCATTAATTGTTTCATTATATTTTTATTTGTTCCATTATATTTATTAATTGTTCCATTATGTTCTTATTTGTTTTATTATATTCATTAATTGTTCCATTATGTTCTTATTTGTTTTATTAGCTCGACTATTCGAAGAATATGAGAGCTATTGTAGTCGCCCCGGCGTCGGCTTCGGCGTCCGCGTCGGCGTCTGCGTTGGTTAAAGTTTTTTGTAAAGTCAAATATCTCAATTATTACTTGAGATATTCAATTGAAACTTACAATACTTATTTATAGTAACAAGGTACATCAGATTGACAAGTTGGATAACTCTGCCTACAATATTGACAGAATTATGCCCCTTTTTAACTTAGAAATTTTGGTTTAAGTTTTTTGTAAAGTCAAATATCTCGATTATTGCTTGAGATATTTAATTGAAACTTACAATACTTATTTATAGTAACAAGGTACATCAGATTG
Source organism: Ruditapes philippinarum (assembly GCF_026571515.1). NCBI lineage: Eukaryota > Metazoa > Mollusca > Bivalvia > Venerida > Veneridae > Ruditapes > Ruditapes philippinarum. Next base: position 24,030 of record NW_026866571.1, read on the forward strand.
ACAAGTTGGATAACTCTGCCTACAATATTGACAGAATTATGCCCCTTTGGAACTTAGAAATTTTGGTTAAAGTTTTTTTGTAAAGTCAAATATCTCAATTATTGCTTGAGATATTCAATTGAAATTTAAAATACTTTTTTATAGTAACAATGTACATCAGTTTGCAAAATTGCATAACTCTGCCTGCAATATTTGCAAAAATTATTTGCCCCTTTGAAACTTAGAACTTTTGGTTAAAGGTTAAAGGTCTTCAAAGATATTTACTTGAAACTTTACACATGCACTTAGGGTCATAGTTGGAGGGTCATAATTGTATGTCACTGACCAAGTACCATAACTCTATCTTGCATTAAGGCTGATTCATATCCCCTTTTCTAATTAGTCTCTTGGTTAATGTTTACATGCAAGTTTTACATATCTCAATAAGTATTTAAAACTTCACATATGCATTTAGGGTCATAATTGTAGGTCACTGACAAAGATACATAATTCTATCTTGCATTTAGGCTGATTTTTCTCCCCTTTTTCAACTTAGAAATTCATGGTAAAGTTTTGCTTGTAAGCTGTTATCTCAATAACTTCTGAATGGTTTGTGCCTTTTTTGGGACAATTTTATGCATTCATAATAATAAAGCAGTGATTTACTTGATAAAACATCTTAATAACAATGAATCCTATGTACCTTTTCTGTCAAATTTATGTATTCATAGGTAATTAGTATTATTATACTCAATAAAACACCCTTGTGGCATTACCTTCTGAATAGTCAAGCCAATACTGTATAATTAGACTCTCTCTAAGGCCTATAACATGAATTTATAAAAAAAAATTAGCCCTTTTGTGAACTTAAAAAATTTAACATTATCAAGGCTCTTTTACTATCAAGCACTTAGAATAGTCGAGCGTGCTGTCCTTCCGACAGCTCTTGTTATATTCATTAATTGTTCCATTATATTCTTATTTGTTCCATTATATTCATTATTTGTTTCAATCTATTCATTATTTATTCCATTCATTGTTCCATTAAATTCATTATTTGTTCCATTATATTCATTATTTGTTCCATTATATTCATTATTTGTTCATTTTTTCTATATACTCTTGTTATCTATGTTGGTGCACATAAATAAATCAATTTATATATAATACCTCATTATATCAAAAAAATCTCTATATAAGGAGATCCCTTAATAAAGCAATGAAAACATCAATTTTGTATGAAAAGTGAAGACTTGGTTTCATTGAGTCTGTTTAAAAGAGTTAATTAAAGTAAAAGAGCAATATCTGTTACTTCTCCAAGTGCAAAACAGGCGCAATATTTTGCAAGGGCGTAGTTTCTTATTGGCAATGCAACCTTATACTCTTTCTATAAAAATGACAAGCCATTAACTTGTTTCTCTTCAGTTGTCTAACAATTCCCCAATATATTTTGACTATATATACATGGCAACGCACTTGCAACAAATTAATGTAGAGAGCATCGATTCCATAATTATGTGCTACAACTAAATTTAATAGTTTACATACATGTTACACTGTAATTTTTCTAGTATTATTACATTAAAGTTTTGTAAGTTGGAAGGTGTTGATATTCACTGATGCCCACACATTATCAATTTAACTTAAATTTTTACAGTTTTATTCACATGACTGAGGACTAACCTGTAAGGAAAGGCAATAATTGACTAAACTGTAAGGAAAGACAATGTTTGACTTAACTGTAAGGAAAGGCAATGTTTGACATATCTGTAAGAAAAGGAAATGTTTGACTTACCTGCAAGGAAAGGCAATGTTTGAATCACTTGTAATGAAAGGGAATGTTTGACTTAACCTGTAAGGAAAGGCAATGTTTGACATACCTGTAAGGGAAGGCAAATTTTGACTTACATGTAATGAAAGGGAATGTTTGACATATCTGTAAGGAAAATGCAATGTTTGACTCAACTGTAAGGAAAAGCAATGTTTGACATATCTGTAAGGAAAGGCAATGTTGGACATATCTGTAAGGAAAGGCAATGTTTGACTCAACTGTAAAGAAAGGCAATGTTAGACACATCTGTAAGGAAAGTCAATGTTTGACTTACCTGAAAGGAAAGGCAATGTTTGACACATCTTTAAGGAAAGGCAATGTTGGACATATCTGTAAGGAAAGACAATGTTTGACAGACCTGTAAGGAAAGGCAATGTTTGACTTAACTGTAAGGAAAATGCAATGTTTGTGTCACCTGTAAGGACAGGCAATGTTTGACTCACCTGTAAGGACAGGCAATGTTTGACTTAACTGTAAGAAAAGGCAATGTTTGACTCACCTGTAAGGAAAGGCAATGTTTGACATATCTGTAAGGAAAGGCAATGTTTGACATACCTGTAAGGAAAGGCAATGTTTGACTTAACTGTAAGGAAAGGCAATGTTTGACTCACCTGTAGGAAAGGCAATGTTTGACATATGTGTAAGGAAAGGCAATGTTTGACATATCTGTAAGGAAAGACAATGTATGACTTATCTGTAAGGAAAGGCAATGTTTGACTTAACTTTAAATGTGTTTCTGCTAGAGGCTGAAGACATAGTGAATTTGAGAGAAAGTGAAAATTCCATATATTTTACAGCCAAATTTAATTGACTGAAAGACAAAAAGCTGTCTATATAGATCGCCTTTGTTGAGTTTGTCCTAATTATTGGATCTAATTATAATTCTCAGTTGTTTGAATTTGATTTCAGCTTTTACCCCTTTTCTGATTCATCATGCTTTTTTCCCCTTCAGAAAGCCTACAGTTAAAAATCACTGACAGTTTAATAAATATGTGCAGTTATTTTATAATTTATCATTTTGTAGGGCTTTACAAATGAGTATACCTACTTGGATTTTGATAGGTTTCAGGAAGGTTGCCTTGGTAAATACAAAACAGTAATAGTCATGATTTTGAAAATTTGTCTAAGACCCATTCAATAGAGGTCACTAGCTGTCGATATCCAGTGGTTATTTGATTTCCATGACTATTTGCCATTTTGAGCCCGAATAACGGTCATAAATTTTTACTTTGTTGACATGTGAAAATACACATACTGATTTGTTGTTGTCATTTATAGTGGTTGTTTGTCAAGACTGCTTGAATGTAACACAACAAGTCTCACTGTTATATTTACCTTTTAATTAATAAGTTTGCTTGCTTGAATCTAATTGAGTTAAAGTTATTTTCATAAATAAAGCAAGTACAAAGGGAAGTAAAAATTGCTAAGAAAAAAATATCAAAATGCTTTGATAGTGATAATTAAAACTGTCTAAGATGTACAACCTCAGTTAATATTAAGCTATATATTCTTTATATACTAGGCACTTAAAGCCAATTGAAGCATAGGTTTTCCTGACTTTAAACATATTTAATTTTCATGAAGCCAGTTAGATGAAAGGTGTTTTGGTTGTTTTAAACCTCATTTTGGGGAGTAGATTGTTTTGTTACCTGTTGGTCAGGTCAGTCTGTAGACTTAACCGTTTCCAATCAATAATTAAAGAGAACTTCATACAAGGTATGGTGACCCTATTGTTTTTGGGTTTCACTAGGTAAAACAATGTCACATTGACCTGTAATATGTAAAGTCAGTAACCAATAACTCAACAACCCATGAACCCTTGGTCTTCAAACTTTACAGGTGCGTCTGTCTTCGCCAGTAGATGACCCCTATTGACTTTGGGGTCAAAGGCCAAGGTTACATTTAATTTGAATGCCAAAATAGTTTCCAACTAATAACTTGACAATTCATGGGACCTTATACTGTATAACTTTTATTTTGGGGGGGGGGGGGGGGTAAGCATATGCTTACATGTTTTACAAACATATCTTTTTTGGTAGACGTAACTTGTCCTTATATATCAAGCACACACAAGTTGTGCATGTTATTTTAAATAAACAAGTATCATATCAAATGATTTTTATGCCCCCACAAAGTGGGGTGCATATAGCGTTGCACTTGTCCATCCGTCCGTCCGTATGTCCCGAAATCTGTTAACGCAACTCCTCTTAAACCAGATGGCAGATTTTGCTTAAACATCCAGGGATGACCAACCTTAATGTGTAGATGGTAGTAAAGGAAGGAATTTTTGCTGCGACTAAATTTAACAGAATTATGGCCCTTTGTTGATTTTTTCACTATATACCATATATATGTTGTTCGTTGGGGCATCCGTGTCCTTTGGACACATTTATAGTTTACTATATTTATACATAAAACAATGTATAATAATTGGTAAATTAATCGAGACTTGTTGAAGATTGATTAAGATTTTATTGAACTACCAGTGACTTAGATTTTACATGAGAGAACGGAAACGTGAAGGTCAAGGTCATTCTTCAGAGCTACTGTATAAATGATAAACTAAATTGCTTCGGGTTGGGCAACCAAAAAGTGTATTCCATATATATTGATGGGTGGGCATGTAAAATCTAAGTCACTGGTAGTTCAATAAAATCTTAATCAATCTTCAACAAGTCTCGATTAATTTACCAATTTTATTGAACTACCACGTGACCAGATTTTCCATGAGATTTCAGAGCTAAGCAATAGTAGTTTATCATCTATTATTAAACAAAACAGTAAATATATAGTTTCCTATTTGTATTCAGACAATTTTAATTGAATAAAATTCACAACTTGTAAACATCTTTTCTATATATTTACTCTAGTATATTTACATCATTCAATACATTTCTCAAAAATAAGGGAGACAAATGCTATACATAAAACTAATTCAGAACATGTTGATTAACTCCCTTGAATGTGTAAAATTCCATTTTGTTATAACGCATAAAATAAACAGATCATAATGTAACCACCATTATTTCAAATGTTTGTACCATCTAAAATTACGTCTGAAAAAGATTGTTCAACAGTTTTGTTATAGTATAGAGCAAACGTTTTTGCTGAACTCCATCCAGCTGCCTTCATTATAGAGTCTATTTGAACACCTCTATTTGCAGCAGCTGATGTTGATGCTGCACGACAACTATGAACACCAAATTTGTTCACATCAATGCCAGACTGTTGCATTAATTGCTTTATCCATCTAGCAACTGTAGTTTTAGTCACTGCCTTAAAGGGTTTTACAGTTGAAATAAACAATTTGAGTTCAGTCCCTCTAAGTTTAGATGTAATTATAATGTAAGTTTCCAATGTATTCACTAAACATAATTTTGGATCATTGTAGTATCTACGAATTTGCATTGGTTTCACATGTAACCCAGGTTTAGACTGTTTCACTAATTCTGATACGTGACAAACTACTTGTTCTTTACAAATCTGTAAATCAGACAATTTTACTAAATGAATTGTTTGACATCTTTGTCCGGTTAACAACATAAACAAAGTTGACAATTTTTGAGACAGTTGTAATAAACTCAGTTCATTATTGTTAGGAAGACTAGAAATATATTGCAACACTTTATTTACATCCCAAATATTGTCATATTTAGGCAAAGTTGGTCTGATTGAGAATAACCCTCTCATAAACTTTTTAATCAGAATGTCATTACCAATATCTTTATCATTTATCAATTTGCATGTAGATGAAATAGCAGATTTCGCTGTATTGATAGCACTATAGCCTAACCCACTTTCATATAATTCAGTTAAAAATTCTAAAACTGTCACTGTAGATGGGTTAAGTGAATCAATTTGTTTTGAACTTGAAAAAAGCAGCCATTTTCTGAAATAAGACCCATACTGCTTTGTTGTTGATGTTTTCCATGATTGTAAAATAATTTCGATAGTTTTTTCTGATAGGCCTCTGTTTTGGAGCTGTTCCCTGATAAGACAAAGGCTCCCAGTCGCATCTTCTGAACAGGATGTTGCTTGTGTGGATTTTTTGGCAGAATTAACGTTTGTTGTTTTGGTAGAATGTATGACTGGGCACAAATCTGTTGTAATAATTGACTGAACCACACCTGTGTTGGCCATAATGGAGCAATCAATACCGCTGAATTCACTCTGTCGAGGATTATTTTCTGAAGACAGTGACTGATCAAACTGAAAGGAGGAAACAAATAAATTTTTTCATTCCATGACAATGTAAATGCATCAACAGCGAATGCTTTAGCATCAGGTTGATAAGATACATAATTTGATATTTGGTGATTCAAATGCGAAGCAAATAAATCTATGTCAAATGTTCCCACTTTCTGTTCTAACATTTTAAAATATGTTGGATTTAACTGCCATTCTATATCTTCATTAACTTGTCTAGATAATCTATCTGCTTCATAGTTATCTTTCCCTGGAATATGAGCGGCACTTAACCAGATATTCCTTTGTTTGCACCACCACCAAATTTCTTTAGCTACTTTATGCAAATTTAAGGATTTCCCCCCAAATTTGTTTATATAAGCAATTGCAACTGTATTATCCATATATATCCTCAAATGTTCATTCTTAACATCCGCAGCCAACGATTGTATAGTAAGCATTGCTGCTTTAAGTTCTAAAATATTAATATGTTCCTCTTTTTCAAATTCATCCCATAATCCCCGAGTATTTGTATTGTTTGTTTTATTAACTCCACCCCAACCTGTTTTGCTTGAATCACTGAATAAAATGACACCAGGGGCATTTCTTATAATAGGTTTTTTCGCTAATGGTAGAAATTGTATCCATTTGTATAAAATGTCTTTGCTTTCATTTGTTAATGTTATCATTTGGTCAAATTTACCCTTGAAAACACCAAGTTTCTCATCTTTTTCATGTTCTAAATCTTTATAAAATAATGGAGCATAATCTACCCCTGGTTCACTAGCCACCATCTTCCCAATAACTTTAGAAAATTCACGAATAGTAATATGTTGCTGAGTAAGTACTTTTTGACATAACTCGATTAAATTTGAAATTCGTTCTGGTGTCATTTTTACTGTCATATTTTCTGAATTCAAAATGAATCCTAAAAACACAATTATTTGAGATGGTTTAAACACAGATTTTTCAGGGTGTATTGTTAAAGCCCAAGTTATCCATAATATTAATAGTTTCTAAAACATTCTGTTCACAGGAATGGTATGTTTTAGCTTTTAACAAACTATCATCAATATAAGGTATGTTAGAATACCCTTTCTTTCTAAGAAATGCATAAACTGGTTTTAGCAATTTAGTGAATACCCGAGGGCTACACGCTAGTCCTTGTGGCAAAGTTATAAAATGATAATGTTTGTTCTGCCAAATAAATCTAAGGTATTTTCTATGTTCAACATGAATAGGAACACTAAAATATGCATCCTTTAAATCAATAGACGCAAAATAATCCCTGGGTTGAATATTAGCTATTGCTGATTTTAGAGTTTCCATTTTAAAATGGCACTTTGTAACATGATCATTGAAAGCTTTTAAGTTCAAAATAATTCGCACACTACCATCTTTCTTAGGTCTCATGAATATGTTAGAATAGTACTGACCACATTCGTCCGAACTAACCTCTTCAATAATTTTCTTATCTAAAAATTTTTGAATTTCAACATCCACAAGATTTTTCTCAATGTTACTCAATTTAATTGCTTTTGGTACAAAAAACTGGGTTGGCTTAGAATCTAAATCTATTCTTAAACCAGAAACCGTGTTTAATATCCAGGGATCAGTAGACAATTTTGTCCAATTTTCTGCAAATTTTGAAATTTTTCCTCCATAAAAATTCTCGGGAGTATTCATAACTCGAAAATTTTTACTTACAGTTATTTCTTCCTGTAATATGCCCCTCTTTGGGCCTGGAATTTTCCTCGATGGACATTTCTCCCCCATGATGGGTTGTAATTGCCTTGATTCGACTGTTGCGGCGGTTGAAATTGATTCCCTTTCGGGAATCGTTGGCCTAAAAAAGGCTTCGATTTACTTGTTGTGACACTATTCTGGTGGCCACCTAATTTCTGTGCACGCTTTTCTTCCTTCTCACAATTTTCAACCTTTAAGTCTAAGTCATTACCAAAGAGAAATTCTGTGGTTTTTTCTTCCCCTTCACACACCTTACGATACTTTGTTGGTATTGCTGGTCTTATAAGAGCCCTACGCTTCCGATTAGCCACATTAATGCCTTGAGCCAATAATCTGAACGTATCTTTGGTCAACTCTTTTACTTTCTTAATGTCCCCTTTTTCCATTAGCAGTTCAAGAGATTTAATAACTGGTACAATTGCTAAACTCAAATAGCTCTGTGTTGATTGCAATGCCAAGTCAGATGCTCGTTTTAACTTAAATGCAGTCCATAATTCCCTGTTAACTTTGGGAACTCTCAAGTTTTGACAGTTTTCCGGGATTAGGTATTTTTCTCTTAATTTTTTGTCTTCTTCTTCTGGCAACGCACTGTCGATAGCGTTGCAAACAAGTTTCCCTAATGTCTCATTTACGTTAGGCCCAAACTGCGTTTTAGTCTCATAGTCATTCATTAAGTCTGCCAAAAATTCATTGTCAACGTTGTCACCACTCGTTACCGTACTTTCGGTTTCACTTAACAATTCGTCTAATCCATCATGATTTATTGTAGCAGGGGTGTTGTTTTCAGTTGCAGTCATAATCGACTGTTGACTATTTCTTTCTTTTTGCATATTTTGTTGCATTTTTGCAACGTTCAGCACTATATTTGCTAAGATTTCCGTCTGCGCTTCTTCCCGTTTCCGGAAAGATTCTTCCATTGAGGAAATCCTTCCCCACAATCCATTGCTGTCTGCGCATGCCGCCATGTGCTCCGAGCCTCGTTCTGGAATTTCTCCAGCATCTCGTTCTAGCGACTGGGGATTTCCCCCATTGTTTACCCTTTCGGGTGAAACGCATTGTTCATTATTTAATTGCGTTTCGCAATTCATATTTTCTGAGATTTCATCCGGATTTCCCGGTGTCTCACTGGCTTTCCCAGCTTTGACTCGCGCTAATTCTTGCGCCCGTTTAATAGTTCTTAATTGAGCCGACAATTTGTTCATTTCGGCCATTTCGGCCATGCACAATTTTTCGTCGAATTTGTAAATTACAAAATCCAATTGAATCCGTTACTTTTATTAATTGCTCAGTGTCTTTTTGCAACAAAAAAGTGTCAAAATAAAATTTCACTCCTGACATTAATTATTTAATTCCCAAATTAACAACTTTCCGCGTTTATTTATCGATTTTTTCACAGTATTAGTATCTAAAGAACGACCCTTTCCTAGTAATTTTTCCGTAATGACCTTGACCTTCACGTTTCCGTTCTCTCATGGAAAATCTGGTCACGTGGTAGTTCAATAAAATTTTTATCCTTTTACAAAGGTCGACCAAACAATACTTTTGTAAAGCAGAATTGTGCAAACTATTGGCAGCAGATGTATCATTAATAACATTAAGATTACTTTTTACAATGAAAGGCTCACCAACATAGGCCTAGGTGATTTTGTAAAAGTATTTCAGTCACATGTTAGCAGTCAGTACAAAAACTTTTAGGATTTTTATTTAAATATTAGCCTATTCTCCATAAGTAACTGTCCATGAGTCACTTTGACCATTGGTAGGGAGTCAGCTATGGCCTTGCGGCATATAAACAGTCTTTGATCATATGTTACAGAGAACAAAATACTGCAACCAAGATTCAATCCCACACCCTTTTTTTCTTCTTTCTTAAGTAATGTATCCCTGGTGAGTGAACACAGCAGAACGCAATCCTTCATCTTTTTTTGTATGTTGTTATTATTAATGTTATTTCTTGTCTTACAGCCATTTCAGCTCCAGTTTTATAAATGAGCCATGTCACGACAAAACCAACATAATGGGTTTGCGACCAGCATGGATCCATACGAGCCTGCGCATCCACGCAGTCTGATCAGAATCCATGCTGTTCGCTTACAAACCCTATAACAAGTAGAGAAACTGATAGCGAACAGCATGGATCCTGATCAGACTACTCTGGGATGCGCAGGCTGGTCTGGATCCATGCTGGTTGTAAATCCATTATGTTGGTTTTGTCGTGACACGGCTCAAATGATTTTATGCCCAAAAGGGTGGTATATTAGAATCGCACTGTCTGTCTGTCTGCCATGTCTGTCTGTCTGTGCATCCCTTCTTGCACAGCATTTGTGTCCAGATAGGAACTAAAGTCATACATTAAAATATTTTGAAATAACTTTTGTCAACCACATCATGATGATGTGTTACATCTAAGACCCATGTCCCTACCTCCAAGGTCAAGGTCATGCTTACATTTTGAAGGTTCACATTCTCACAATTAAGAGTTTCAAGGTACACACATTTGTGTCTGGCCTATAACTTTGTCATACTTTGAAGGATTTAAAAATAACTTAGCATAATTGTTTACCACATAAAGAGGACTGTCATATCCAAGACCCATGTCCTTACCACTAAGGTCAAGGTCACACTTAGTTTATAGTTTTAAATTACTCATTCTCACAAGAAGAGTTTGAAAGTACACTATAACTTTGTCATGGCACAAATGTCTACAACATCAAGACAATATATCATGTCTTATTTCAACACCTAAAAGGTCAAGGTCACACTTGAATATACACATTCCTGTCTGGACTGTAACTTAATCAAGTATTGAAGGTTTTTACAATATCTTGGCACAACCACAACCACATCATGAAGGTGTGTTGTGTCTAAGACCAAGTTCCCTACCTCAAAGGTCAAGGTCATAATTTTGGTTTGAAGGTTCAAATCCTCACAGAGTTTAAAGGCTTCAGTGTCCGGACTGTAACTTTGTCATGCATGAAAGGACTTTCAGATTACTTAGCATATATTTCAACCAGATCAAAACAATATGCCACATCCATGTCCCTACCTCCAAGGTCAAAGTCACAATTACAGTTTGAAGGTACTCGTTTGTGTCCAGACTAATTTGATCAAGGATTGAAGTATTTTAAAAAACTCGGCATAAATGTCTACCACATCAAGACCATGTTGCATCTAAGGTTATTGTCAGTACATAGAAGGTCAAGGTCACATTTAAAGCTTTAAGGTACACATTCATGTGTGAACTGTAACTATTTCATGCATTGAAGGATTTTTAAATAACTTCACTTAAATGTCAACCACGTCATGATCCATGTCCAAGGCGGTAATTTAAGCTTGCTATGAATATCACTTTTTTCACAAGAATGATATTGAGCAATAAGTAATAGAAAGAGCACCGAAACACGAGGCTATCTGATTTTTACGAGGGGGCGTATCCCCCGAGTATAAATCAGATTGCCGAGTGTTTTGGTGTTCTTTCTCTTTTGTATCATAGTCAAACATAAAAGCACGTTCCCTGTTGTCACAATATGAAACCCCGGCAAAAATGAACCAATGAACGAACATCTGAATATGACATTTCTGTCGCTTTCCCTTTCTCTGCCGTCACAATATGTAAACCCCAGCAAAAATGAACCAATCAATGGGCATGCTCTGGAGTGCGGGTATCAGTTACCCGCACTCCAGTTACCGCACTGTGCATGTATATGTATACGATTTAACCCTGACACATTTTCAACAGAAAGGTCTCCGAACTATGATACAAGTTACTTTTATTACCCTTTCTTTTCATGATACCTTTCTGTAATACTTATAAAACCTTTTCGGGAGCATTTGTCACTTTGGCATGACAGTGGGTTTTTTAAGCTCACCTGAGCTAGCTCAGGGTGAGCTTTTAGGATCGTTGGATGTCCGTCATCTGTCCACACTAAGTCTTGTTCGTTAACATTAGTCACATTTTTGCCTAAATCATCTTCAAACTTTGTCAGGATGCTTATCTAGTTGATAGCTTGGATGAGTTCAAACATGGGTCATCTCGGATGAAAAACTAGGTCATCAGAGCTAAAAATAGAAAAACCTTGTTAACGCTCAAGCAGTCACATTTTTGCCTCAATTATCATCAAACTTTGTCAGGATGATTGCCTAATTGATAACTTGGATGAGTTCGAACATGGGTCATCTCGGATGAAAAACAAGGTCACAGCAGCTAAAAATAGAAAAACCTTGTTAACACTCTAGTGGTCACATTTTTAATTCAGTCATCATCAAACTTGATCAGGATGCATGTCTAGGTGATCTCAGATAAAAAACTAGGAAAACCTTGTTAACACTAGCGGTCACATTTTTGACTCAATTATCATCTAACTTGGTCAGGATGCTTGTCTAGGCAATAGCTCGGATAAGTTCCTACATGGGTCATCTCGGATGAAAAACTAGGTCACAGGAGCTAAAAATAGAAAAACCTTGTTAACACTCTAGTGGTCACATTTGTCATCAAACTTGGTCAGGATGCTTGTCTAGGTAATTTGGATGAGTTTGAACATAGGTCATCTCGGATGAAAAACTAGGTCACAGGAGCTAAAAATAGAAAAATCTTGTTAACATTCTAGTGGCTACTCTTTTGATCTAAATATCCTAGAAATTGGTCTGAAAGTTTGTTTTGGTGATTTCTAGGTCAAGTTCGAATATGGGTCACCCGGGGTCAAAAACTAGGTCACACTGCCCAAATATGGAAAAACCTTGTTAACATTCTAGTGGTCACGTTTTTGCCTCAATTATCTTCAAACTTGGTCAGGATGCTTTTCTAAGTAATTGTTTGGATGAGTTCGAACATGGGTCATCTTGGATGAAAAACTAGGTTACCGAAGCTAAAAATAGAAAAATCTTGTAAACACTCTAGTCGCTACTGTTTTGATCCAAGTATCCTGGAAATTGGTCTGAAAGTTTGTTTTGATGATTTCTAGGTCAAGTTCGAATATTGGTCACCTGGGGAAAAAACTAGGTCACACTGCTCAAATATAGATTATCCTTGTTAACACTCTAGTGGTCACATTTTTGAAACTGTCATGAATTTTGGTCAGAATCTTGTCTAAGTAATTGTTTGGATGAGTTCGATGGGTCAGGTGAGCGATCTAGGGCCATCTTGGTCCTTTTGTTTCTTTTCTTTTAGCCACTTTTAGCTCCATTTTTTCAAAGAAAAAGTAGGGCTATTGACATGACTCACTCAGCATTGTTGGTTAACTTTTCTGGTTAAGATTTTGTTCATGGTCATTCCCTTCAATGCAAACAAAGCTTCACATGCAGATACACACTTATAAGTTCTGCCTGCCAGACCTATTTTCAGCTTTAATGGTCAAAGATCTAGGTGGCTTCAACTTGTAATAATGCATCATAAAATGGGCTATTTAATGAAAGAGCATAGACCTATGCGGATTTGATTAGCCATTCCTTCCATATTTATTTTTGGGCATCTGTCTCATTATGCCCATTTTAAGGTCAAAAGGTCAATATGCCACTTAATTAGCGTGTTGATCTCAGGACTTTTTCTGTAAATGCCTGTTCATATCACTCATAGTCATTTTAGGTCAAAGGTCAAGGTTACATTTTCAATAGTCAATGACTTTATTTAATTGCAGATTATAAATTTTTCATTCTTTAGATTTGTAAAAAGTGAATTTTTCTAAGGTTTAAATAATGGTTTCAGAGTATGTTAGATACTTGCTGACATCTCAACCATGCCTATTTTCAGGTTAAAAGCCAAGATGACCCTAGAAAATGTGCCCTTTACTGAGTTAAATATTTCCCATGGACAGAGCTTGTTTAGCATAGCAGTTGTCTTCATAAAGGTCTTTCTGGTTAAAGTTTTCTTGTTGTAACATATTTCTTATTATTATTAGTTTGTTGTTGAGAAAGATAGGGAATTATTTCAAACTTGAAATGTGTTTCCCTCATCATCACCTACATAATGCCAATTTTCACATTTAAGAAAAGAATGAGTCAAGCATGCTAGTTTCTCTGTGTAAATTCTTTCTTGTTTTATGCACTCTTCATTATATCTGTTTTTGTTTTTAATTACTTAAACTTTAAAACTATTACTAATAATTTATAGAAGTTTGCACTTAATCAAAAAATCAGCACCAATATGTTGTCCAATTAACTTGTTATTCTATGAGCACTTATTATAACTAACATGTTTGTGTTACTTTCAAATTTAGAGTTCATTTACTATCAAAATATATCTCTTAACAGCTCTAGTTTGGTCTCAAAATATAATTATTTCTTGTACATCAGCTTGTTTTACTCATTAGTCCTGGTATGAGAGTAGCCAGATGAGATACATGCTAATGTTGATGTCATTTCCCTGTCTGAATAGAGTAGTAAATTCATAAATTGCTACAAGAAAATTAGTAATGATTAACATAGGCAAACTCGTTCCAATTTGGTTAAATATAGTTACATGAAATAATATCTGACAAATATTTGTTGTTTAAATCAGAATATTCATTCCCCATGCATTAGCCACTTTGCCCTTTTCCTATCTTCTTCCCTTTAGCTTTTCCAAGCAAAATCAATTTTGGATGTCATCCTCTAACTTAAGTTGGGGTTTGGGGCTACTAAGGTCAATGTCACATGCATTAAAGGTTTTTTACACTTTTTTCTCAAATTCACCCTTTTTGGCATCATTGTCTTATGAACACATATTTAGTTTTTCTTAGCTTGTTGAAGTTTATTTATTTATTTTTTTTTCTTCCTTGTTTTTATTTATTTTATTTTTTTTGCTTGGTTTAAAGGAACTCCACTGAGTTTTTTTTGTTCCCCTGCCTTTTCGAAGAAAAAAGGGGGATATAGAAATAGGCTCTGTCCGTCCGTCCGTCCGTCACACTTTCGTGTCCAGTCCATAACTTTGTCATTTATGAAAGGAATTTGAAATAACTTGGCACAAATGTTTATTATAATAAGATGATGTGTCATGTGCAACAACCAGACCCCTACCTCCAGGGTCAAGGTCGCACTTGCTCATTCAAGGTCAACATTGCCTATTTGAGGGTATATGTCGTGTCCGGTCCATAACTTTCTTATCTATGAAGGGATTTTGTAAATACTTGCCATAATTGTTCACAATAATCAGACAATGTGTCATGCGCAAAATCCAGTTGCCTACCTTCAAGGTCACGGTCACACTTGGAGGTCAAATATTAACATAGTCTGTTACAGGGTATATTTTGTGTCCGGTCCATAACTTTGTCATTTATCAAAGGAATTTGGAATAACTTGGCACAAATGTTTTTTATAGTAAGACGATGTGTCATGCACAACAACCAGACCCCTACCTCCAGGGTCAAGGTCGTACTTGCTTATTCAAGGTCAACATTGTCTATTTGAGGGTATATGTCGTGTCCGGTCCATAACTTTCTTATCTATGAAGGAATTTTGTAAATACTTGCTATAATTGTTCACAATCATCAGATGATGTGTCATGCGCAAAAACCGGTCACCTACCTCCAAGGTCAAGGTCACACTTGGAGGTCAAATACTTACATAGTCTGTTACAGGGTATATTTTGTGTCTGGTCCATAACTTTTTCATAGATCGAAGGATTTTGAAAATACTTCGCACAAATAGTCACTATAATAAGAGGATGTGTCATGCGCAACACCTGCATCCCTACCTCCAAGGTCAAGGTCACACTTAGAGGTAAAAAATTAACAGAGTCTGTTATATGGTATATTTTGTGTCGAATCTAGAACTTCTTCATAGTTCAAGGGATTTTGAAATAACTTGGCACAAATAGTCACAATAATCAGACGATATGTCAAGTACAACACCTGCACCCCTACCTCCAACGTCAAAGTCACACTTAGAGGTCAAAGGTTAACAGAGTCTGTTATTTGGTATATTTTGTGTCCCATCCATTATTTCTTCATAGATTAAGGGATTTTGAAAATACTTGGCACAAATAGTCACAATGATTAGATGATTGTCATGCGTAACATCTGTGTCCCTACCTCTAAGGTCAAAGTCACACTTAGAGGTCAAAGATTTGCATAGTCTGTTATAGGGTATATTTTGTGTCCAATCTATAACTTCTTCATAGTTCAAGGGATTTTGAAAATACTTGGCACAAATAGTCTCAATAATAAGACGTTATGTCATGCACAACACCTGCTCCCCTACCTCAAGGTCAAGATCACACTTAGAGGTCTAAGCTTAACATGATAGATTTTTAAATTCCGTGTTTCATTTTATTTTTTTAACAAATTTATTGTTACATTTGCAGATCTAGCATTGATCATAATTTTGGACTGAATGTCCTGAGATCCATACCTCAATCTTTTGAAATAGCACAATTTTATGCTTCATATAAAATTTCCCAAGGCGGGGGATGTTGGTAACTCTGTTACAAATTCTTGTTTTTTAAAAAACGTGACCTGAAATAATTTTTGGAAATAGAATTAATGTGTAATTTGATATAGGTCTTAACCAATATCTTACATGCAAAATTTTATGTTATTTGCTCATTCCAATTTCTAGAAAAATAATTGAAATTCAATTCAAATCAGGCAAAGAAAAGCACAAAAATACATTTTTTTTTTCAATCTACTCTTGGGTATAATTTTTTAATGATTAATTACATATCTTACCCGCTCATTAGATCTGTGTAGAAATTTCAAACTTTATGTTTCTAGGATTTTGGACCCCAGTGGAGTTCCTTTAAGGTGACAGCAAGGTCGCAATTATGATATTTACCAGTTGAACTGGTACAGGAAGACATAAATACCTCCATGCATTATTGTAGGCACAAGGGGGCACCTGACTGGAACCACTGTCTGTAAGCAAATTTGTAGGATGCATAATACTTATCATCTTCCTATTTAAGTGACCTTATTTTACTTGATGTAAAGAATGATATATTTTATACTTTCTGGGACTGAGTGCACAAAGAAGAAAACTAGAGATAACTGCAGTAGACTGGATTCACCTGAGGAGACTGTTTGTGATTTTGGAGTCATTAACATTTCATCAAAGGTAAATATTTATCCTTTTTAGACCCCTATCAGTTTAACTGGAGGGGACTTTAAGTTTACCCTCTGTCGGTCTGTCCGTACAAACCAGAGCTACATTATGGGGTTTGGTCTATTGTTCTCATAACAATAGATGTCTTTGATGTCATTCATTCCGTTTCTCTTGTGGGGTTATTTTCTGCATTGTGGGGTTAAAAAGAACAAAAGAAATAACAAAAGAAAACCCCATAATGTAACTCTGGTAAGAACATCCGTCCATCCGTACAAACATATAGATACTTAGGTCACCAGGCTATGGGAACATTAGTAGGTAACAGTAAATATCCTTTGTAGCTATTCTTATGTGGCTTATTACTTTTTCTCTGACATGGCTAAAAGAACAATAAAGAGAACAAAAGAGTAGCCACTTAAATACCCAACTTTGAGTAGGTCCATCTGTCTGTCCATCAGTCCATCCATCCACAAAACTGGATCATGGATAATCCAAAAAGTACTGAAAATATATTTATGCAACTTGATGTATGGATATATGGCAGTATAGAGATTATGCACGTCTTTTTATTTTCTTCCTAATAGTTGTTCCTATGTTAAAAAATGTGGTTACTATGGCAACAAATAGGCTTAAATATGATAAATGTAACAATTTTTGTGATTACTCAAAAGGTAATGTAAACATTTTTATGAAACTGCAATTATGGATAGATGGCAGTATGGAGATTATGCACATCATTTTAATCTTGACTATAGGGAGTATATTGAGAGGTGTCCTACTCGCCAAATTCGGCGACCTCGTCAAGATTTCTGATTAAAAATTTTACACTTTTTCTCTATAAGTTTTTAAGGTATTTACTTCAAACTTCAAATATATGTTTCGAATCATCAATCACATCATATGTGATCTAGCACAAAATTATCAGACTTACCCCCCTTGAACTTAGAATTTCCGTAAAAAAGATTATGTTTTTTTGTTTTGTTATAATTTCTTTATTTGTTTATGTATCTATAATGGACTTCATATATATGTTTTATATTACCACTAAAATCATTTGTAAGAAGGTTTAATATTCTAGCTTGATGGTTTCCAGAATTATGCCCTCCTTGAAATTTTTTATCCATAAATTATCATTTTTTACTCAAACTTCTTAATTTCTTTAAAACATTTATTTCAAACTCCCATATCATAATAATATGACAATGGTTATAAGTCTAGTGTCCATATATCTAGAATTATCTCTTTCATCAACTTTTAAATTTTCTTATTCATTCTTTAACTTTCTTATTTTTCCATGGATTTACTCCAAATTCAAAATAGACATTCATTATCAACACATATTATCAACATATATGATTAGTTTTATAAGTCATGAGTGACTATAAATAGCATCTTCTTTAGGCTATATAAAATAAATTCCCAGATTGTCATCCCCCCATGCCCAGCAAAAATTGCTTAAAAAAAAAAAAAAAAAAAAAAAAAAATTTTTTTTTTTTTTTGAAAATCAAGAAAAAAGTTTATAGCTAGAATTATACATTTGATTACCGTGTATGAATGCCGAGTCCTGAAAATATAAAAGTTTATAGCTAGAATTATACATTTGAATACCGTGTACGAATGCCAAGTCCTGAAAGTATAAAAGTTTATAGCTAGAATTATACATTTGATTACCGTGTATGAATGCCAAGTCCTGAAAGTATATAAGTTTATAGCTAGAATTATACATTTGATTACCGTGTACAAATGCCGAGTCCTGAAAGTATATAAGTTTATAGCTAGAATTATACATTTGATTACCGTGTATGAATGCCCAGTCCTGAAAGTATAAAAGTTTATAGCTAGAATTATACATTTGATTACCGTGTATGAATGCAAAGTCCTGAAAGTATATAAGTTTATAGCTAGAATTATACATTTGATTACCGTGTACGAATGCCGAGTCCTGAAAGTATATAAGTTTATAGCTAGAATTATACATTTGATTACCGTGTATGAATGCCGAGTCCTGAAAGTATAAAAGTTTATAGCTAGAATTATACATTTGATTACCGTGTACGAATGCCGAGTCCTGAAAGTATATAAGTTTATAGCTAGAATTATACATTTGATTACCGTGTATGAATGCCAAGTACTGAAAGTATATAAGTTTATAGCTAGAATTATACATTTGATTACCGTGTATGAATGCCAAGTACTGAAAGTATATAAGTTCATAGCTAGAATTATACATTTGATTACCGTGTATGAATGCCGAGTCCTGAAAGTATATAAGTTTATAGCTAGAATTATACATTTGATTACCGTGTATGAATGCAAAGTCCTGAAAGTATATAAGTTTATAGCTAAAATTATACATTTGATTACCGTGTATGAATGCCAAGTCCTGAAAGTATATAAGTTTATAGCTAGAATTATACATTTGATTACCGTGTACAAATGCCGAGTCCTGAAAGTATATAAGTTTATAGCTAGAATTATACATTTGATTACCGTGTATGAATGCCGAGTTTCTGAAAGTATAAAAGTTTATAGCTAGAATTATACATTTGATTACCGTGTATGAATGCCGAGTTCTGAAAGTATATAAGTTTATAGCTAGAATTATACATTTGATTACCGTGTATGAATGCCGAGTTCTGAAAGTATATAAGTTTATAGCTAGAATTATACATTTGATTACCGTGTATGAATGCCAAGTCCTGAAAGTATATAAGTTTATAGCTAGAATTATACATTTGATTACCGTGTATGAATGCCAAGTCCTGAAAGTATATAAGTTTATAGCTAGAATTATACATTTGATTACCGTGTATGAATGCCGAGTCCTGAAAGTATATAAGTTTATAGCTAGAATTATACATTTGATTACCGTGTATGAATGCCAAGTCCTGAAAGTATAAAAGTTTATAGCTAGAATTATACATTTGATTACCGTGTATGAATGCCAAGTCCTGAAAGTATATAAGTTTATAGCTAGAATTATACATTTGATTACCGTGTATGAATGCCGAGTCCTGAAAGTATATAAGTTTATAGCTAGAATTATACATTTGATTACTGTGTATGAATGCAAAGTCCTGAAAGTATATAAGTTTATAGCTAGAATTATACATTTGATTACCGTGTATGAATGCAAAGTCCTGAAAGTATATAAGTTTATAGCTAGAATTATACATTTGATTACCTTGTACGAATGCCGAGTCCTGAAAGTATATAAGTTTATAGCTAGAATTATACATTTGATTACCGTGCATGAATGCCAAGTACTGAAAGTATATAAGTTTATAGCTAGAATTATACATTTGATTACCGTGTACGGATGCCGAGTCCTGAAAGTATATAAGTTTATAGCTAGAATTATACATTTGATTACCGTGTATGAATGCCATTGAACTACTGAAAGTATATAAGTTCATAGCTAGAATTATACATTTGATTACCGTGTACGGATGCCAAGTCCTGAAAGTATATAAGTTTATAGCTAGAATTATACATTTGATTACCGTGTACGGATGCCGAGTCCTGAAAGTATATAAGTGCATGATCATTATCTGTGCGGCCAAAACTAGGTCAGTCTCGGTCCTAGCTGAATAAAAATTGGATCATGTGGTCCAAGACAAATTTTCTTACCGCCAATCCTCGGGTCCGAATAAAATTTCAAAGAGCTTAAGATAACTTGTTTTGATAGTAAAAAGGAAATTTGTTAAAAAAAAACAAACTTTAAAGATATTGACCACAGAGGACCAATTTCGGACAAGTCAAACAGCTGAGAGCTTGTCTTCATAAACAACATCGGTAAATTTTGCCAAAAATTACAAATTTGGACGTTTTGTTTTACAATGCCTTTTAAAATAGCGAATGAATAACAATCTAAAACTAATAATAAAATGTTTAATCTGATAAATCAAAATCAACAACAACTAGAATTGAGAATGGTTATGCAGGAAACAGACATTTTTAAATTGTCACAATTATTTTCATGATGCCAATTATTATAATAAAAAAAGAAGTTGCCTAAAGGAAGCTTAGTTTTGTTAAAATGTGTCCAATAACACTTTAGATATAGTTTATTATTTAAAGACGTTTTCGGTAGTTTTCTGTGCGCACCGTTATGCGCTTCCAAGAAATATAATCACGGATAATTACTCTTCAAATGAAGGTCAAGTTGAATAGTATTCGGATAAGTATTTAAATTTCGGCCATAAGCAAATAATGAGTAAATAATACAGAATAGATATTTCTAAATGTTCAAAAGGAGATCGGTTCAAAAGAATAAGAGGTCGTTTAGACAACATCACATAAAGGATTTCTCCAAGCATTAGTACGACAGCATTGATGATAATTCTGCGCGTGTTACCCCACCCACTTGTGGTATAGTGACAAAAGTGCGTCGCGACTTGATTACTGGCAGACAACTGGGCAAAGAAGTTTAAAATGATAAATTTTAAAGTGTTGAATAAAAAAACAAAATTAATATCCAAGAAATGTTCCGAATTTCATTATTTTCTTTGTAAATTTCTGAATACTTGCTTACTGTTCGGGTATGTTAGTCGAGTCACGGATTTATATATTTTGTAATATAAATCCGTGGTCGAGTGAAAAAAATAATATTGCCCAAAAAATATTCAGTATAATTTACTTAATATAACATCAAAAGAAAAAGAAATTTTTATTACAACATGTTTTTGTTGTATATTTGACAATACATTTAGTATAACACTGATATTTCTTAAGAAAGCGTGGTAATTTTGACAGTTGGCATATGCGGTAACCATGGAAACTGCCCGTTTACAAAAATTTAACACGTCAACATATATATTTTATTTCTATTTTTGAATCCACCATCAAATGTTACTTGATATATCAATAATGTAGAAAATTCTATGATAGCTTTAATTTTTTACAGAATTCATGTTTATTTTTCTCATTTTTTGCTTAGTTAAAAAGCATGAAAACTCATTTTTTAAAGAAATATGTTCAAATTATCGTTTGTTTTATACAGAACCCTAAGATTAATAATATCTGTCATATTTTGCGGTTCGGATCGGAATATCCGTCCTGAGGTGATCCGCCCATTGGGCGGTAACGAGGCTTGCCGAGTTATGGCCCTTTGATAAAAAGGTGTTTTTTCTGTGTGTTGCCAGATATGCAAAAGCTTGTCCGGACTACTCCTCATAAACTACTGGTGCGATTTCATCCAAACTTTACAGGAATGATCAGTACCAAGTCTAGTTGTGCACTGTCCGTCTGTCTGTCTGTCTGTCTGTCACAAACTTTGTCCCAACATGAAATTGGCCATCATGAGGCGACACATGTGATTACTGATCGCTCTTGTTATTAATAAACGATAAAGTAATGCATTTGAAAATTAATGTGTAGAGATAAATACAACGCACCGGAATATATTTATTAATGCATCAACGTACAGTACATAGATGTACTATAATTTGGTAATTAAGTCTTGTAGGATGATTCAATTAATTGACTTTGTATAGAGTTCAAGCCAGATCATGTATTTTATCAGATAGCATCACTGGAAACTCAATATGACTGTTTCAATATTCTATACTGCAGTCCATTTAACGGGTGTTTCAAAAAATGATTTCTTTATTGCTCATCTATCAGCTTGCCTAGCAATACACAGATGGAACATTACATCTTCCTTGTCCATAAATAACTTTGGAAGAAAAAGCCTTGGTGCATGTGAGTCACTTGTTAGGGACATTGACCTTGGTCAGAAGATGACCCCTATTGTTTTCGAGGTCAGTAGGTTAAAATCAACATGGCTTTGATGACAAAAATGGATAATATTATCAAGCAATGTATACTTCAGTACTTTCAGTGCTTTGATTTTTCATTCTTTTACATACCTTCTATTACATATCTATTCACTTTATTATTGACAAATTGCACATTTAGCTTTTTTGATTATTATTTTATAGGGAAAAGCAAAATTAAATGCAAAACATATATTGCATTTAAGCAGAACGATGATAAAAGCTTACCTGTATATGCGTTGTGTTAAAAATAATATTTGTGCATTACATCAAATATTTCGGACCAGCCATTGCTCAAGCCAATATAGTTTTACGGTGTGTAAGTTGGATATCAGCCTTGTACATCGATCTTTCTGTTTAGGAAAGACCTAGTCACGAATTTCATGAAACACCACGAGCGCTACGCGCTCTCGGTGTCACATGAAATTCATGACCAAGTCTTTCCTAAACAGAAAGACCTCGTACTCGGTCGATATCCTATACTTATATCATAATGTACATTTCATTCTGCAACTTTTATATGCTGATATATACATTTTTTAGTTTATTTTTATTCAAAAAGTAGGAATAGTAGGAATATTTGTAAAAACAGTAAAAGTATGGCAAAAAAGTAGGCAAAAGTAGGGCTAATTTCAAGCCTATATAATAAAAGTGCCACAATGGCTTTAAATGACATTAAATAAATAGGAGTCATCTAATGGGCTTTTGTCGATGTTTTTTTATTTATACCCCCAAAAACGAAGTTTGGGGGGGTATATAGGAGTCACCCGGTGGTCGGTCGGTTGGTCGGTCGGTCGGTTGGTTGGTTGGTCAGTCCAGACGTCTGTTGCATTTTCCTTGTCCGGAGCATAACTTCAAGACTAATGGTTGGAATTTAATATAACTACATACAATGGTCAAGCACATTGAGAGGAAGTAGAGTGCACAAGAATCATAACTCTATCTTGACTAATTACAGAGTTATTGCCCTTTGTTACTTTTCCTTGTCCGGGGCATAACTTGAAAACTACTGGTTGGAATTCAAAACAACTTCATACAATTGTCAAACACAATAAGGGAAAGTGCAGTGCACAAGAACCATAACTCTATCTAAAGTAATTACAGAGTTATTGCCCTTTGTTACTTTTCCATTGCTTTCTTTTGTCCGGACCATAACTTGAAGACTAATGGTTGGAATTCAATATAACTACATACAATGGTCAAGCACATTGAGAGGAAGTGTAATGCACAAGAACCATAACTCTATCTTGACTAATTACAGAGTTATTGCCCTTTGTTTCCTTTCCTTGTCCCGGGCATAACTTGAAAACTACTGGTTGGAATTCAAAACAACTTCATACAATGGTCAAGCACAATAAGGGGGAAGTGCAGTGCACAAGAACCATAACTCCATCTTGACTAATTACAGAGTTATTGCCCTTTGTTACTTTTCCATTGCTTTCTTTTGTCCGGACCATAACTTGAAGTCAAATGGTTGGAATTCATTATAACTTCATACAATGGTCAAGCACATTGAGAGGAAGTGCAGTGCACAAGAACCATAACTCCATCTTGACTAATTACAGAATAATTGCCCTTTGTTATTTTTCCTTGTCCAGAGCATAACTTGAAAACTACTGTTTGGAATTCAATTCAACTTCATACAGTTGTCAAGGACATTAAAAGGAAGTTCAGTGCACAAGAGCCATAACTCCATTTTGACAAAATACAGAGTTACAGTAACTGCCCTTTGATACTTTTCCTTGTCCGGAGCATAACTTAAAACGTACTGGTTGGAATTCAAAACAACTTCATACAATGGTCTAGCACAATAAGAGGAAGTGCAGTGCACAAGAACTATAACTCCATCTTCAGTATTTATAGAGTTATTGCCCTTTGTTCCTTTTCTTTGTCTTTCTGGACTTATTACAGAGTAATTCAATAAAACTTCACCAATGGCCAACCACATTGAAAGGAAATGCAACATACAAGAACCACAACTGTCTTTAATTGCCCACAACCATAACTCTGTATTTCAATTCTTTTACAAGGTATTCTGTTACTAGTAACATCCTCATTTCCGAAGCAGTCTTGTGGGGGTATTAATCATATTTAGTGATAGTTCTAGTTTTTGTGTCGCCTTGAAAAGGTGACATATAGGGGTTACTTTTGTCGGCGGTGTCTGCGGCGGCGTCTGTGTCGGCGTCATTGTCGGCGTCGTTGTCGGCGTCCCCTAAAGCTTGTCCGGAGCATAACTCAGTCACTATAAGTCTGAATGACTTCAAACTTGGTATGCATGCTTCTTTCAATAACCCGAAGTGCAGTGCACAAGGACCGGTACTCTGCAGTTCTTATTTTTTGAGTTATTGCCCTTTGTAAATTTTCATACTTTAATTTTGTCCAGGCCATTTCTCTTCAACTAAAAAAGCTATGGACTTGAAACTTCATAGGATGATAGATCTCATTATTAAGAAGTGCAGTGCACAAGAACCAGTACTCTGCACTTCCTAATTTTTGAGTTATTGCCCTTTGTTAATTTTCATACTTTATTTTTGTCCGGGCCATTTCTCCTAATGTATAAAAGCCATGGACTTGAAACTTCATAGGATGATAGGTCTCATTAAGAAGAAGTGCAGTGCACAAGAACTGGTACTCTGCATTTCTTATTTTTTTGAGTTATTGCCCTTTGTTTATTTTCATACTTTAATTTTGTCCGGGCCATTTCTTCTTAAGTATAAAAGCTATGGACTTGAAACTTCATAGGATGATAGATCTCATTATTAAGAAGTGCAGTGCACAAGAATCGGTACTCTGCATTTCTTAATTTTTGAGTTATGGCCCTTTGTTAATTTTCATACTTAATTTTTGTCCAGGCCATTTCTCCGAAAGTATAAAAGTTATGGACTTGAAACTTCATAGGATGATAGATCTCATTAAAAAGAAGTGCAGTGCATAAGAACTGATACTCTGCATTTCTTATTTTTGAGTTATTGCCCTTTGTTGATTTTCTTACTTTATTTTTGTCCTGGTCATTTCTCCTCAAGTATGAAAGCTATGGACTTGAAACATCATAGAATGATAGATCTTATTGATAAGAAGTGCAGTGTACAGAAACTGCTGCTCTGCACTTATTATTTTTTTAGTTATTGCCCTTTGTTATTTTTCATATTTCATTTTTGTCCTGGCCATTTCCCCTAAACTACATTGTTCACAAGGCGACACATCCGACTCGCGGAGTTCTAGTTTTGTTGTTTTTTTCCCTTAATTTTCTAAATAAAATTTATATAATATCCAATCCATAGAGGAAATCAACAACATGACAACATAAATATGTAATTAAGAACAGAAAACATATAATTAAACGATAAAACCTTAATAACTGAATAAATGGAATAACCAAAACGAATATTATCATTACTATTGGTTATTTGATAGAATTTTAAGTTTCTGTGCAATTACTTATCTAATTCTAATATTTAACCTTTGTGAGAAAAGAATATTTAACTTAACTATATCATAGTATAATACATTATTTGACAATGTTGTTTTAATTGACACTGTGATTTGCATAAGATTAACATACAAACACAAAACTTAATATTTCATCAATATTGAATAAGAATGTACTGTAATGAGGAAGTACCCGTGGCTACGGAAAAACACACCAAAATTTGTGCATACAGTTGGTTTATTGAACCAAAGTATTAGGCGTACAATAAGAAAACTGGAAATATTTATATATTTTCAGATAGATATGGAAAACTACTCTTGTTTATCGTTTTGTTATCAAAATTAAACATGTTGGGACTTAAAGTAATCAAATATCTCGTTTTAAAACTACTGATACATTATTCCTTTGCATGTGCATATCAGGTTGATGGTTGAATTTGCAGCAACAAATACCTCAATAACTTCCTCAATACTATAAAATTTAGTATTTTATTTTGACAATCATACACAATTATGAGTTCTGATCAGCATGCAAAATGCTATTCTTCAAGAAATTACAATAGACAACAAATATTTGAAAACAAACATGCTCACTATAACCCACTTTCGTTTTCGCTTTCGTAGGCCATTAGTCCGTATTGCATGATTTCACCTCGCTTAAAGGAGTATTGCACCGCTATACTTTCGACCCCCTGTTTATAATATCTTGTCATGGTATAAAGTGAAAATAAGATAGCTTTTTAATATAATAGGTAAATCTCTGTACTTCCTTTGCCAAATGTTCAATCATGAGGATATGTTATTATTTTTGCTATGTGATATATAAATAGGATTTTATTTTTGTGTAGCTTCATGCTTCATTGGTTGATTAATTAATCTTTATTCAACTCTTTTATAAAATTAAGATGTCTTATTTTGTAACAATACATGCATATACATGTATATATTGGTTCTTTTTTGTCCAAACAACAATTTGCTTGATGTCAGAATATGAAACGTTCAATAAAACATATCATAACGATCAAGATATATTATCATGTTGCTTCATAATTCTCAATCTGTCTCTATACATTTTACATACACATAATATTAGCACCTAAATAGTTTATAATAGAACAAATCCCCAAATATTGACCTCCTCGTATGTAATTCCAGACCGAGAATGGAAAATAAAAAATATAATCCAACCAACCGCCCCATTTTTTTCCAAATTTGAATGAGAATCTAGTTATTTATTTTCTATTGCCTTATCATACTTAAGATAATTGCTCTTTGTTACACTCACATCATGTATGATAATGTTCATAAGTCGAGCATCTTTTTTCAACAGTTAATTTTTCTTAGTTTAAAAAGTTTGCTTTTAAAAATGTTTTATTCAGGATGTTTAAAGATTTTACCTCAGTGTCTTTCAGTCTGTCTGTCTGTCCGTTCCTAACTTAAGATTTAAGTACATTCATGTCATTCATTCATTCAATGGCATAATTAAATCACCAATGGCCCTTCAGAATGTTGCAGGTGTTCTAATCGGTAGGGGACTAATGGATTGCTTGCAATACTATGATAATTGCTTGTTGTTATGATATGTCTGTCCTTCCAAAGAATCTGTATATGTCTTATACAGAAAATTCTTTCAAAAGCGTACTTATTTTCTCCCCTTTAAATGAAACTTAAGAAAAATGAACACAGATTTAGGGAAAGTAGAAAGATTCAAGATTAAAGTTATAATTTAAGTGTTATTAAGCAACTAATGGTTATTATGTCTCAAAAATTTTTTAGGAGACATATTGTTTTTGCCTTTCGCCGTCTGTCTGTTCGTCCATCTGTTGTCCATCCGCATTAAGCTTGTCCGCCTTTCACAGGTCAAACTACTGGTGGGTTTTCAACCAAACTTTACAGGAATGATAAGTAACATCCTTAGATGGGCACATCACCGGCACATTCCGCTTCGCTGCACAAAATGGCCACCAGAGCTTAAAATAGAAAAATCTTGTCTGGCTTTCACAGGTCAAACTACTAGTGGGATTTCAACCAAACTTTACAGGAGTGATCAGTACCATCCTTATTTATGCACATCATTGGCACGTTCCTCTTCGCTGCACAAAATGGCAGCCAGAGCTAAAAATAGAAAAATCTTGTCCGCCCTTCACAGGTCAAGCTACTGGTGGGATTTCAACCAAACTTTACAGGAGTGATATCAGTACCATCCCTAGTTGTGCACATCACCTGCATGTTTAGCTTCCCTGCACAAAATGGTCTCCAGAGCTAAAAATAGAAAAGTCTTGACCGCCCTTCACAGGTCAAACTACAGGGGGCATTTCAACCAAACTTTTCACGAGTGATCAGTACCATCCCTAGTTGTGCACATCACCCGCACGTTTCGCTTCACTGCATAAAATGGCCGCCAGAGCTAAAAATAGAAAAATCTTGTCTGCCCTCATATGTCAAACTACTTTTGGGATTTCAACAAAACTTTACAGGAATGATCAGTACCATCCCTAGTTGTGCACATCACCTGCACGTTCGGCTTTACTGCACAAAATGGCCTCCAGAGCTAAAAATAGAAAATTCCTTTCCGGCCTTCACAGGTCAAACTTGACTTGTGGGATTTCAACCAAACTTTACAGGAGTGATCAGTACCATCAATAGATGTGCACATCACGGGCACGTTCTGCTTCGCTGCACAAAATGGCCGTCAGGGCTATAATTAGAAAAATCTTGTCTGGCTTTCAAAGGTCAAGCTACTGGTGGAATTTCAATGAAACTTCACATGAGTGACCATACATAGTTTTGGGAGACATATGTTTTTGTAACAAAAACCCTTCTAGTTTTTCATTATGTTTAACTATATTTCTACTGCTTTACTAACATAGTAAGGGGATTTTTGCATATTTTGATCTCTTTTTGTAATAATAGTGGGTTGCAATGTGAAAATTGTTTCCATCTGGTTACTGCTCAATTTTTTACTTTTAATAGCATATTCAAAATTTTCATGAAATTAAGCATTTATTTAGAGGTGTGCTGCTTTGAAGATAAAGGGGTATATCTGTTGATCAGTCTTGTAATTAATTAAGAAACAAGCAATAATCATAGTATTGCAAGCAATCCATAAGTCCCCTACCGGTGAGAACCCCAGCAACATTCTGATGGGCCATTGGCCATTTAATGAATGAATGACATGAATGAACTTAAATATTCTATATCACAGTAATGTGGTTAAGTGTCCCTGCCTGAAAGGTAAATTTGTTTATACCACATATAACAAAAGGTCCAATTTTCTCAGGATGAATATTATAACTAATGTTTCATCTTATCTCTATTTTAAGTAAATTTGTTGGAAAAATCCCTATTACCAAAATATAACATTTTTTAAAGCAAAATTCTTAAAAGAGGAGATAACTCTTGAAATAAAGATGCTTGATTTATGAGCATTGTCATACATGATGATACCATTTATAGCCACAAAGAAGAAAAGTAAAAAAATAACAATTTTCAAATATACCATTAACATGTAAAAGTAACAAAGATGAAAATTAAAAAAAAAAAAAAATAGATATTGATTCTAGATTTTTGAACCTTGTCATCTTATTATGATGTGGGAGTTTGAAGTAAATTCTATCAGAAATGAAAGAAGTAAACAATACCAATTTATCGAAAAAAATGTAAGTTATCTAAAGGGGCATAATTCTGGAAATAGTCTTATTAGAGTATTGAACCTTTTCACAAATGTTGAATGATAATAAGAAACATATATATATGAAGTTTGAAATAGATACATTAAGAAATAAAGTTATTAAAAAAACAACATTTTTTTCCATGAAAATTCTAAGTTCAAGGGAGGTTATTCTGATCATTTTTGTGCTTGAATTGTAAACATATTGTGACATATGATGTGGTTGATGACCAGAAACTTATATTTAAAGTTTGAATTTCAAGATTTCTGGTGCTAGTTTTTATGCTTTTTCACTATATTAAGTTCTTTATTTCTTCAGTCTATTTGTTGCCAAATCAACCAGAATTTTCAACTTAGGAAGACAAAAAAAGATGTGCAAAATTTCCAGACTGCCATCTACCTATATTTCAAGTTTCATGAAAACTTTTTGCGTTATTACTGGATCCAATTAATATGTGTTAAATTTGTCATATTTTCTATCTATTTGTTGCCATAGCAACCAAAATTTTCAACATAGCAAGAAAAGAAAAAGACATGCATCATCTCCATACTGCCATTTATCCATAAATAAAGTCATAAAAATATTTTCAGTACTTTTTGCGTCATTGCGGGATCCAGTTTTGTGGACTGACTGACAGACAGATGGACAGAGGGTAAACGGGAGGGCTTATAAGGTTGATTTCTTTATACTGACCATTCAGTCAATGTTTAAAAAACAAGTACAGTAATTAATAAACCTTAATACCGATGAGAAAGATGTTAGTAGTTTATAAACACCTTGAAAATTCTAATATGTACTTAATACATGTATTCTTTTTACTTAACATATTTGTATGCAGTACAAAACTGCACAAAGTTTATTATCCGCTGCCGAAAGGTGGCGGGGGATATAGTAATAGTCTCCAGTCGTCCGTCCATCCTTCCTTCCGTCCGACATTCTTGTATGGAGCATAACTCAAAAAGCCTTTGAGATATCAACATGAAACTTCATAGTTGGATAGATCTCACTCGGGAAGTGTGGAGTGCCCAAGAATGATAACTCTTCCCATTATAATTTTGGAGTTATTGCCCTTTGATATTTTCAGCCATCAGTATTCACATACAGTAGGTTTCAAATCTGTAATCACTTCAGCCATCAGTTTTCATTACCAAATTTTACTTAAAATTGAATTATTCTGCTCTACTACATGATTTATATATTCTTCCAATGAGCAAACACATTCGGCGAGGGATGGCCATGATGACATGGCTCTTGTTATTATGTCTCCCCCACCTTGGGGGGAGACATATTGTTTTTGCCCTGTCCGTCCGTCCGTCAGTCCGTCCGTCAGTCCGTCCGTCCGTCCATTCTTCGTTTCCGGACGATAACTAGAGTTCCTTTTGACCTACAGCCCTCAAACTTCATAGGATGATTGGTCTTATAGAGCTGATGATCCCTATTGTTTTTGGGGTCAGTAGGTCAAAGGTCAAGGTCACACTGACCGTTGGTCAATTTCTCGTTTCCGGATGATAACTAGAGTTCCTTTAGACCTACAGACCTCAAACTTCATAGGATGATTGGTCTTATTGAGCAGATGATCCCTATTGTTTTTGGGGTCAGTAGTTCAAAGGTCAAGGTCACAGTGACCGTTGGTCAATTTCTCGTTTCCGGATGATAACTAGAGTTCCTTTTGACCTACAGCCCTCAAACTTCATAGGATGATTGGTCTTATAGAGCAGATGATCCCTATTGTTTTTGAGGTCAGTAGGTCAAAGGTCAAGGTCACAGTGACCGTTGGTCAATTCTCATTTCCGGATGATAACTAGAGTTCCTTTTGACCTACAACCCTCAAACTTCATAGGAAGCATCTTCTCATACAACCTTAACAATAGAAACCATCCATAGACAGCCTTCATTGAAGTGACTACCGGGTATTTACATTATCTTATCTCCATTTCCATTCCTGTTTCCATTCACAGTTATTCTCAGCAGTGGGGGAGACATGCGCTTTTTTACAAAAGCATCCTCTAGTTTTTGAATGGATTGTCTTCAAACTTGAACATAATAATCTTTAAGGATAGCCCTTGAAATTACCAGACAGACCATGACCTTCACTGATGCAAGACCTTGACTTTGAAGGTCAAATTATTGAAATTTTCATTTTTAGCTCGACTATACGAAGTATATGGAGAGCTGTCCTACTCGCCCCGGCGTTCGTTTTCAGATTAAAGTTTTGGTGGAGTAAAGTATTTTTCAACTTCAAACTCCTTATCATCAACCACATCTTATGTGACAAGGTTCATAACTCTAGCACCAATATTTACAGATTTATCTCTCCCCTTGAACTTAGAATTTTTCTTAAAAAATACTATTTTTTACTGTTTATTTCTTTATTT
>NW_026866572.1:0-7436 GCF_026571515.1 Ruditapes philippinarum
AATTGTAATAAAACTAATTGTGTGAATTACACCTTTCTAATAGATCTTTAAAAATTTTATACTATGACCGTCATTTTGGTATCAATTCTGGTTCTAAGAAAATGTGTAAAGGAACTTATTTTTGTCACATGTAGTCAATCAATCGGAACTAGTCTTCAAACGTTTTCCCTTAATAACATTAAATTGAAAACTAGTTTACTGAAATCATAATTAAAGAAATAAAAATGGGAAATCATAAATTATTGTGAAATCTATAAAGATAACTTTTTACTGCAGAGTGCATGAACAGAAAATGATATAGAAAATGCTCAAGATATGTATGCTAAATAAGACATTTATGATTTCTCCAAAAACGGTCTCTAAAGTTGTTTTTCATTCTTAAGCAAAGTAACTTATATATCATGTACGGTCATTGACATCAAATCATTGAATTAAAAATCTTCACTAGCGTTCACTAGCGTGTCATAAAATTCATTTTCGTTAATGACAGCATGTTACAGGGTTTCAAGCAAACGATGCACAGAGTCTTTCTTTGATCAAAGTTAATATTCATAAAACAGATGTTTACAGGGATATTTAAGGAAACCCCTGAGGTTCAAAGGCCTTAAAACTAGGAAAAAGGCAAGAAATATTAAGTAAAGTACTTGAAATGACGAAATCCGCAAAGGATAAAGAAATATACTGAGAATCAAATTGAAAATAGATTTTTTGTACGATTCTTTACCTGATGTCAGTGAACAGCGTAGTTATGTTTTTCTTTTTATTTGGTCTCCATGCACAGTTGAAATGATTATTCTTGAAAAAGGAGGTAAAGGAATGACCCGAAAAATTTGTCACATGTTATTGGTCCAGATCTACACAAATATTATAAATATACTTGTCATATATTTCCAGTCCCGTTAAATGAAAGTCCTTGTCGTCAATATAAATCACTATCACATTCAAAATAAACAAATGGTCAAAGTCGAAAAAGTGTTAGAAAATTGCTTCAGACAGGGGCATATTTTGTCTTACTCCTTACACATAATTGATGTTATAAGTTCTGTACTTCAACATTTTACAACCAACTGTAATTGGATAATAATGCTTAAAATATTTTAATTTCCATATTTGCATAAAATAGCTGTATATTTTCAAATAATTGACAAATACAAAACACACAAAACATTATGATTTTTTTTTTTAGAAATGACATAAACAGGAAACGCATAACGTTAGGAAATATCGCTCATTTTGAATTTATGATGCCTTTTATACAGAAAAACAATCGAAAAAGCAATATAAAGCAAGTTTATTTGTACAATATTTTATCCCATATGTAACAAGTTAGATGTGATAATTAATTTCCGGATTGCTTCACTAACAAGGACACCATCTGTTCATATCTCTCATTTTGATTAAAATACACATCAAGGTTCTTCACCTTTGGCATTACCAGTCAGAACAATAATATGGTATAAAGATATAATTATGATAGATATGTATCTTTCTACTCAACGTTAAACTCTCTATATATCTCACAAACATGTGATCCAAACGATTCTTTAGTTTAAGGTCCTAAATTATTAGTATGAGTTACATACTTTGTTTGTTTGTTTGTTTGTATGTAAACAAACAAACATAATTTTCAGCTACGTATATTCTAAACATTTTTCATATACAAAATCTTGTTAAAGCCATTATCTTATAATATTTTATAGAGAGATAACTAGATGAAATATTCACGAGTGGCGAAGTCCAAAGTGAAATATCAGAGATGGTGTACACGATTGCACATAATTTGATCTGACTTACAAGTGTTATACGCGCTACACCTTTTGTCACATGAAACATTTGTTTAAAGCAGTTTTTCTGCGAATTGTATTTTCATATACATGTACATGTATATCACAAATTGTAAAACATCTACGTTTTGTAAATAAATTATCACCAAATATAATAATAATGATAGAAAAATAGTATTAATTGCATAGCATTATGGAAGGAAGAATGGAATTCCGTAATTTGGTTCGTGTGAGCCTATCAAAATAACTTTGTCAAACACTCCTTAATCATTTATTTTGTACTCTTAAGGTAGTGGAATGATGTCAGATTCAGGAAGGTCACTGATAAGAAATCATTAAATGGATCTTCATAGGAGTGTCATGAACATTCTATATGTTTGACATAACACCGGCGTCGGGATTAAAGAAAACAATTATCCACAGTTATGTTACCGTGAAGATCTGTTACTGTTACACCGTATTCAAGACTTGGCCATTTTTTCTGTTGAAATTAATTGTGTTTTAGTATTTAATATTGTACTCATGTTAAAGGCAAATTTATAGCAACTTTAAGGCAAATTATTCCCTTTAAGTACAATGGATTTTAGTTTTCAAAAACCCTTATTTATTTTAAGTATCATATTACAATAACAAAAAAATAATACTCATTGGCTAGATAAACTATATCTTGCTTCTTTTGATTCTAGTCAAATGGTATAATTAAAGAGAAAAAAACATTCTTTATGGCAGTAGGAATGATACTTGGTATATTACTTTGTCATTTAAGGTAAACTATAAAGATACTAGAATATTACAAAACCGAGATGTTTTTGCTGAACAAATTTTCGAGCGGAAAGTAATTTTTTCTAGCTTTGGAAGCCAAATAAAGTCACAGGAGGTAAGGTCTACAAGGAGTATGGGGGAGCACAAGGACTTCAAAAATTCTTGCACAGTAGACGCTTTATGTGATTTCATGAAGCGGTCATACATTGGTCAGACCTGTTATAAGTCATTACGTACGAAAGTATTTGTGTAGTTTTCAAAGAACTTTTGTCTCTTTAAATTTTGCTCCAACAGGTTTGCCTGAATGAACAGCAACCTGAATTTCGGAATCTTATGTTGTAAAGAAAATAGCTGTATGACAATTTATTGAACGTTCAGTGCTACTTTCATCATTTATTGGCGACGCCGGTGAACGGCGTCGTCTCTTATGGAATGCTTTTTATTTTGGCGTATGGAAGGAGCTGTTATTATTAGCAGTTAATTTCATGTTGTGTTCATTTGATTTATTTTGATTCGTAAAAATCAAGTAAACAAATATGTTGTTATATTTGCATTTAATAACTTTATATAAAAAGCATGTCCATTGTGATATTATTTTCACGAAATTGCAGGCTCAGTTTAACAGCTTGTCCCTTAGTTTTATTGACAATAGTAAAACCCGGATTTCGAATATCGTTGTGGTCTACATTAATGCCGTATCCATTCGTTCATTCATTTATATATTTTCAAAATTTTCCTACAAGAAGAAAGTTCAACTGCAAATTAGTATAAGGATAGGTAATGGACTGTTGTAAACGATTATCCTATTGATTTTATCCATATTACGTTTATCTGTTGCACAGAGTGGTTGTTTTTACAAAGTGTACCAGTATCCGGATGTTGAAAGTTATCCAATTTCAGGCAAATTACTGCTGTCACATGGCCATCTATCTTTTATGAATACCTAACCATGAATTTACATGGCTTAATAAAACTGAGCCTGCAACATTTCTTAATTTTGATGTTT
Organism: Ruditapes philippinarum; assembly: GCF_026571515.1. Classification (NCBI taxonomy): domain Eukaryota; kingdom Metazoa; phylum Mollusca; class Bivalvia; order Venerida; family Veneridae; genus Ruditapes; species Ruditapes philippinarum. The sequence continues at coordinate 3,553 of NW_026866572.1, forward strand.
AGGGTGTTCTTTTTGGTTTCAGGTTTTCTCTATTTTAAGGGGAAGTAACTCGTGTTTACTAAATTATTTGTTCTTTTCTGTCTATCTTACGTAGTACTTTCTTTTTTGTTTTATAAAATTTACCAGTGGTAAGGTCATCAAAAGCATAGAGGCCCTGATGAGTGAATATTGATATTGTTTTTTTACTGGCTTTCTATACCTTAGACCAGATTTTTCTAGTTTGTTCAGTTAGTACATACCTATAGGTATTCTGCTAGAGGAATCTTCTAAGCAATATGTGAAATTATTATTTTCTATGTGTTTGTATATAAATTGTTAATAAAATTACCTTTGGTAAAAATGAAAGGTAGAATATTTTAGCTAGTATGCATATAGGTGCTCATTTTAAACACTTGATATATATATGCAGATAGTTATATAGGAAAGTCTAATGGAAGGTTAAAAGAGGGACAGTATTTGTTACTGGAACTGCATTTAATGTTTAGACACTCACGCAACTTAATCTTAATTATATGATATAGACTACTTGAGATTTTTTTTACTTTTATACTATACAATAATTATCATGTACATTATAGTTTTCTTTCTACAAGATTATGAATTCCATCCAAACACCAATGTTAATAGGATGTTATAATTATTTTTAATGGAACCTGAGAATTATTAATGTAATGTGCATACAAATGTATCATAGTATATGGATATAATGTGTATTTCTGTATTTAAAGACTTACAGTTATGATGGATGAGACTTGCATTTACATTTATAAATGATAATACATGTATTGATCAGTTTACAGATTAAAGATGTTTATACCCAGTGTTAGCTGGCTAATAATATTATCTATAACAGAGTTTATATATAATAATTATAGTTTTCTTTCTATTGGATTTTGAATTCCATCCATTAGTACCAATGTTAATGTTAAGATTTCATATTTATTTAATAGCAACTGGGAATTATTAATGTTATGTGCAAACATGTATATCTTAGTATATTGATATGATGAGACTTATAATATTTCTGAATTTAAAAGAGTTACAGATATGCCATTATTATTAAAGGGAGGAGACTTTTATTTAAAGTTATAAATGATAATACATGTATTGATTGAAAATGTCCTGAAACAAGCAATATAATTGATAAAATCTCAAAAAGTCATATTCTGAATAGTTATTCTATTTTTTTTCTAACGTGCAAAGTTTGAAAAGGACAGCTTCTGCCTTATCTATTTGCAATGGAGGGACACCGGTCTCAATCTCCAGGTCTCCTGAGTCAACCCGACAACAGACTTTTCATAGAGTAGATTGTTACTTGCCCTGGAATAAATGTGTACACTAAATTTCATAGTGGGTGATTTGTGCCACATGAAATCAACAAAGTACAAAAGTAACCGGGCGCCAGATGAAAAACATAAAAATACAATCTGCCACAAAGTGGTTCGTTTGTTGCATTTTCATGTTTTCGCCCGGTGCCATTGATGCAAAATACGAATCAGCCTTCATAAAATTTCATATCATTACAGAAAAAGGTTAGTTTTTTTATCTCTACAAAAATAGATATTTTACATGTATTAGCACAGTTATGTTCACATTCAAATTGACAAGTTATAAATAATTGCACAACCAATTACTGTCTTAGCCCTTTTAAGTAAAATAATTGTACAATGATATATAAATTGTTATTTTACCTAAGACTATGAGTATGTAAGTTTTTTTCTTATTTATTAAGAATTAATTATCTGTTAATTTAAAAATCTAAATATCTGTCACGGTTTAGAACTGTTCACTATTTAGGGGAGAAAATGTGTAAGCGGCCAGATAGCTCAATCGCTACAACCGCGGTACATTATTCTGTTGGTAACAGGTTTGAGTTCTGGTCAAGCTGAAAGTTATTCTCATCCTGTGACTGCATATAACCATGAGTTTAATTCACTATGCTCTGTAAACATCCGAAATTCAAGGACATAAATCAATATAGTGAAAATGTGTAGCCGGCCGGATAGCTCAGTTGGTCTTCTGAAAGTCATGTGTTCGAGTCATTGTCAGGCAGTTCCAGTCAGGGTTTAAAAGTGGTTTTTCAACTGACACATGTTTCATTCATTTAATAAAGTGCTTTCAATTTGAAATGGACAAAAGACAGTATTGCATGATACTTTCAGACCTACAAAAAGCAATTGATACAGTTGATCACACTATACTGCACATGAAGAAGTTCTTTTTCTTCTTCTCCATTGAACTTCAAGCATCTGCCATATGTAATGACATTCTTACATGGTTTAAGTCTTATCTCTGATAGACAGCAGCTGGTGGATGTGGCTGATACTCCTTCTACTACTGCTCTGAGTACCTATAGTGTCTCCCTGATGTTCATTTTAGGTCCTCTTTTATGTCTAATATATGTCTAATATATGTCAATGACATGTCTGCAACCCTAAGCAATAAGCTTTTATTATATGCACAGGAACAAGTATCAGACCTGGGAAGAAAAATTATGACCAGATTTTCTTCCCAGGTCCGATACTCGTGCCTGTGATTATATGTTGATGACTCAGGTATCCTTGTATCTGGTAAAATAAATCTTAAGATTGGTTAATTGACTATAAATTGTCTTTGCATCTTGGCAAGACAGAGTCTATTCTTTTTGGTTTAAGTTTCAACTTAAACTGGGCCTAGCCTCAATGTCACATGAAACGGTACTGCTATAAAGTACACATCTTTTGTAAAGTATTTAGGTGCAAACCTGGATCAAATTCTTTTTGCGTCGCCCTTTGATGCTTTGCATCAATGCTTGTCTTGTATCACATCTGTCTTGCTCTTAATTCACAATCAAAACATTATCATTATATAGAATTTAAAACATTGATTTTTAAGGGGCACGGGGTGTTCAAATATGAATGCAACTAGGCCAATATCATGCAATTAACCTCGTTTTGCACGTATCGCATAGATGGTTGCGTCAGCTCTCAATTGATACAATACATGTGTAAATCAGTTCATTATAGATTGACAATCGCTCGATTAATGTTACCTACTCGTGTTAACTAAAGCTAAAATGGTTGGGAAAATATTTCATTTCACTAATTAAATACGGTCGTGTATCAAAAACCGCTGTATTCTTGGTTAACATGCAGACATATTTAATGAAATATGCCGTGTGTATGGGAACAATGAACATTCTTTTTCATCTGTTGAAAAGTGGTGTGGATTCCGTAGAAGATTCACCTAATGCTTGCCGTCCAAAACCTACAACTTCGCCAAAAATGTTTTAAAAGTAAAGGATTGGATTGCTTTACAACTAGGTATGTAGTTAAATGCGTTGGTATCTCTGTATGAAATAGAGAAAAATAGAGAATCCCTTAAGGAAGCCCAACACGGCATAATTAATAATTTTGCAGGCTAGGCTTGATTAAGCTTGTTCATGGACGGTATTCTCAAGTACAAACTATCGACCACGCCCCCTAGCACCGGATTATTCAGTTTTCAACATATAAACATGACAAAGTAAAATTTTGAATTTAGAAATATCCGCAGATATGCTCATAAGACGGTTATCATGAAGCCCAAGCGAAAGATATATAACAAAATAGGCAACCTAAGGAAGTCAAAGACCGTCAAAAAGGTCACGTATATAATTTTCTTCACCAGTCAATGTACGGCTATTCGAATTTTCGTACCAAAGAGAAATCTGTAATAACCAAGTTTTACAATTAAACTTGCAATAAGAATAGCCAAACAATTGTTGAAACACTTCCCGAAATACAAATATCGATTTGTTCGCAAATGTCATTATTGGGTGGAGAAAACCTGGGTTTATTTTATGAGCCCCCAACAAAAAATACATTTTCAAAATAAAGGGACGAACAGGCTAAACAAACCCCCCA
>NW_026866573.1:0-74913 GCF_026571515.1 Ruditapes philippinarum
ACAGTTACTACAAAAATAACACAATAAAAATATCACAGGGTGAAAGACATGCCAAACACAACTCTAGCCTTTAAAATTATCAAATATTTGTAAAAATCTAATGGCTCTTGACATGCAAAAATAATTATCAATTAACACATGCATTCTATGTCATCTTGTTTTTGTTTTTTTATACTTAACAACTGTCAGACAAGAACAATAGTTTGAGTTTACGGACATTAAATAAATGTTTATTAAAGCAAACATGAAATAAAAATAGAACCTCTTTGACCCCATATTTATCCATGGGAATTTAAATCTTGCAAATATTTGTTAAAACTAGAAATGTGTCCATAGGACACGGGTGCCCCCACCGCGCCACTGTTCTGTCAATCTTTTTACTAAGTCAAGGGAAATAACTCTACAAATACTGGATAAATCCACAAGCAAAACCCAAGGTGCAAATCTAAATATGCTGAGCAACCTGCCCATAAGGTTTAATTAATGACTATGTCAAATCCTTTTTGAGTAACTTGCGACACAAGTTGAAAATTGCAAAAATTTTCTAAGTGAAGGGCAATAACTCTAAAAATACTAAATAAATCCAGACGAAAATATCTGATGCACAACTGCACATGCTGATCAACATTCCTGTAAAGTTTCATGACTCCAGGTCAAATACTTTTTGAGTTACATGCGACACAAGTTGAAAATTGCAAAATTTTACTAAGTCAAGGGCAATAACTCTGAAAATACTAAAAATATCCAGACCAAAATACCCAGGTGCACAACAACACATGCTGATCAACATTCCTGTAAAGTTTCATCACTCTAGGTCAAATACTTTTTGAGTTACATGCGACACAAGTTGAAAATTGCAAAATTTTACTAAGTCAAGGGCAATAACTCTACAAATACTGAAAATATCCAGACGAAAATACCCAGGTGCACAACTACACATGCTGATCAACATTTCTGTAAAGTTTCATGACTCCAGGTCAAATACTTTTTGAGTAACATGCGACACTAGTTGAAAATTGCAAAATTTTACTAAGTCAAGGGCAATAACTCTGAAAATACTAAAAATATCCAGACGAAAATACCCAGGTGCACAACAACACATGCTGATCAACATTCCTGTAAAGTTTCATCACTCTAGGTCAAATACTTTTTGAGTTACATGCGACACAAGTTGAAAATTGCAAAATTTTACTAAGTCAAGGGCAATAACTCTGAAAATACTAAAAATATCCAGACGAAAATACCCAGGTGCACAACTACACATGCTGATCAACATTCCTGTAAAGTTTCATGACTCTATGTCAATTACTTTTTGAGTTACGTGCGACACAAAAGTGAACGGACGGACGGACGGACGGAAGGACGGACGGAAGGACGGACGGACAGACGGACAAGGGTAAATCTAAATGCCCGCCACTAACGTGGGGGCACAATAAAATCTTCTAAACCATCATGTATTAACTCTGGAAACTGGTATCAGGAATAATTTCAGTCAAAAATTCCACCCCCCTTTCCCAAAATATTTTCTTTATAAAATTTACTCAAAAAAATACTCCCCCATCCCCACATCCCTGAAATTTCAAAAACCACAGAGTACTTCAAATCTGATGTATCAACTAAAGCACTTTTTAAAGAGACAATTATGGATCAATCGCTCCCTCAACAAAATATACTCCATAAAAATGTATTTCTTGTTATTTGAAAATTATGATTTTCTGTTCTAAAATGTCCAACTAAATGCAAGGTTTGCACAAAATGAGTCATGAAACAATATAACAATAAATGACAAGTTCAAGGCTAGAGATATATCTGACACTATTACTTGTGACGCACTCATCGATTTTCGCCCAAATGTGTTTTTAGTCATCGAGAGGAAAAACGCTTGCAAAGTCATACAATTTTTTGCATGTGTATTTTTTCCTGAAAATTGTGTATATACCTCTACACGTACTTTAAAATTGTCAGGATAAAAGTAAACAAGTAAAAGTCAAAAAGATACTTTTTGAACAGCCTTTGTCATATTCCAAATATTTACTGCTTTCAACAAAAATTTATATTTAAACTAAAAATTTGCACTGAGTCAACTCAGGAGAATGGTCAGCGAGTGCACACAAAAAATCACGTGTTTCAAAAATATCTGTTTCCAGCAAATCAGCAGATGTCGATCTACCTTAAAAATGGTTGTTAATCATTTTTGACCAGATAACCCGTTTGGGCCAAAAATTTGTTGAGCTTGTCACATATATTAAAACAGCAGTCATATTAGATCCGCACTTGATATTTGGCCATCTTGAGGTCCTGTATAACTCTATCAGCGTCAAGCTGACGGAAGTATGTATCATCATCGTCCCGTACTAACTGCTCTTGCAGTAACTTGATCTCCCCTTCCATCTTCTTCCGTAAATCTTTCTTCATCGTTGACAATGCCTGAAATATGTTACAAACTTGTTACATCTTTAGCCTGTAGGCAATAAATCATACCCGTGTGACCAGTTTAAGGCACATTCATGCCATCAGATAATGGTTTGCACTGTTCACTATTCAATCAGTACTTATTTTGAATATTTCAATAAAAATGATGAATGGTTTTGACCAGATTGAAAGATGGCCATGTCAAATTTAGTTATGAAGTGTGGTATGTGTTTATCAAATTCAAAAGTTAGACTGACAATTTTAAAGTTTTTAATTATCAGAGGAGGTAAACAGCTTATTTTAGAATTATAATCTTACCATTTAAGACAAAGTGTCAGCATGATCTTATTTATTTGTAAAATATATGCATAATCTTGCTTAAATTGAAATCATGCTAATAAAAAATGTATGCACCATCTTGCTTGAATTGCAATTATGCTTATAAAATAAAAAACATTTTCAAACAACAAATCTTTCAAACTGCTTGAAATTTCAAAATGAATCAAAGCTTTAAAATCTAATGCTTTCATTTTTTTTTCAAATCACTTATTTTATGCTTTATGCAAAATATGATTAAATCAAATCAAAGTGATTTCTAAAATATTCTAAGAATGCAAGTCAAACCTTATGTTGAGCTTTTTCTCTTGTTTCTAATTCCTTCTTTTCCTTGGAAATGTTCTCTGCTAACATCTGGAACTGGTCACGATAACTAAGGTCAAGGTTAAGGAAATTTCATAGGAAAACAACTTCATTTTTCATAGTCTAAGAACTTGACTGAGTAAAGTATTTGGTACATGGCTTATGTCCCTCCTATAGCGGAAACTTTACAAGTATCTGCCCCTAAAACATTTTTAAAATCATGCAATTTTCCTCTGAAATTCAATTAAAAACATGCTAATTTCTTCTCCTTTTGAAAAAATACTGTTATTTTCCCAAAAATTAAAAGGAAAGGCCCCTATTCCTATCTGTGAAAAAACCCTCATATTATACTACTCTTAATTGATTTGTATTTACCATGTTATATTTGGATAATGGACTAACCCTGCTTTAAAACTGGATCAGTCTATTGTCCAATAATACAGATTTAATACAAGAAAACAAAACTCTTTCAGCAAACAGTATTGGCAGACGGCACATATGTGATGGGTCCACTGGCTATATACTGGTTGCATAGGTAAGCCAAGGTTAATACTGGCATTTAGAGGGCTTATAAGATACAAATATATCTAATATTTTAGTTGACTTGTACATGTATCTTTAAATAATCTGTAGATATCTTTTATTTAAAGATACATATAGAAACTACATTTCATAAATTCAGCTAAAATGAAAACAGTATGGGGTAAAACGTGTGAATATTTGTTGCCAAGGATACTAGTTTTCCATGGATTCAATCTCGTTTCTCTGTGATTTGGCCTGAGAATCTCTCTGTTCCTTGGCATACTTTCTCAACTCGGAAATTCTCTCTTTCTGTATCTCTAAACCATCTTTAAACAGCTTTTTAAATACCTGTAAAATAAAACAGATGTTATATTCCCATTCAGATTCAGATTTCAACATTCTTCCTAAATTGTTTAAATTTTGCATTTTGTCATAAGTTAATTGTCAACATGAACAACAATTCTAACATAAAGCTATGAATATATCATAAAAGTAGTGTAATACCCATCTACAGTTGAGTATAAATAATAAGTGTACAAAATAAAAGTCAATACAACTTTACATTTTGCAATACTTGTTTTCAATCTTATACATATATTATTTTATTTGCCAGAATAATCAGTATCGTATGTGATACACAGAATTCCTGTATATATTCATCAGGTTTTTTTTTAGGAACATTTGATTGATTTAAAGATTAATTTTAATTTACTCTTAACTCCATGACTGTGAAATGGCTGGACTATTTCAAAATAAGGAGTTAAACCAGTCCAGTTTCAAGATTAAAGGGACTACACTGAGGTTTTTTTTACTTGAAAGGATGGAAAATATTTTCCAAGATAAGTGTACCAATTGATTAGGGTCTTATACAATATCATGTGTACATATTTTCAGCTCCTTCCTTTACCCTATTTTACCAGAATAATCTTTATTGTGAAAAATGACCCAAAAAAGAAAAGTGATAAGAATCGCATAAAAATTGATTTTCAGTTTAATTCTGTACATATTACTTTAATATCCATTACAAATTTTTCCAATTTTAGTGCTTTTCTTGATACACGTTAAATTTTCAAAATCTTTTTTTTTACTTTTGACCTCAGGGAAGTTCCTTTAAAGGTTTTTTGTTAACATTATCAATTTTTATTTTGGTTACAATCAAGTTTTACCATTTCTTCTCTCGTTCTTCTTTTCAACATTTTAGATCTCATTCTGACTTGATACTCGTCGTAATAATGCTGTGATCTCGCCGACTGCATACGTCTCTCGTGAATCTTGTTACGTGAAGATATAGCACTGGCCTGTTGTTCCTTAATCTCTTTCTGTGAACATACAAAATATTTAACTTAGTAACAGAATATCAAAATAAACTTTATGTTTAAATGAATGGCATTGCAATGGTTATGAACCCACAATTAATAAATTTCACACAAATAAATTCATTAGATCACATTTTTATTTATTTAACACCATGAAACTAAATGATTGCTTGTTTGATTTTTACGCAAATTGTAAAACAATTTTTAGTCATATCTTAGCAGTCTGTCATCCTAATTTCCTTTCCTAGATAACTAACCAGTTATTACTAATTTTAACACAAGTGGCATACTAGTAATGCCACATGATTTTTGAATCAGTGATCACAGACAAATGACCCAAATAGACCCAATGTCAGGAATTAATTGTCAAGAAAATTGTTTTGCCTCATCCATGGATCAAATCACCACTCCTGACAAATCTCTGCGCTAAATAGACTTGATTTAGCTGAAAAGCTGGAAAGATGACATACCGAAATAACATCTTTAAAACCCCTCAAAACACTATAAACCTACCAGTCTTTGGTTATGTTCCAGCTCTTTTTTCATGATATTTACTAAGATTTCTTGTCTCTTTTCTGCCTCTTCCAGCTGTAATAAAAACATGTACTTTAAATTCACAGGAAAAAATGGTTAAAAATCTATGAAGGACTCCAAAGTGCAAGTAAGCTTATAGCGATTCTTTTTTATCCAATTAGCTAGACTTTGTATTCTCTCTTAAAAAATAAAAAAATCCATTTTTCTTTTTTTTTTGTATTTATCAATTACAAAGATAACAAAGCATCTAAATATTTGTACCCGACAATGGCCTACCAACCTGATTTTGAGCATGAGATTTTTTCCTCCTAACTTCTTGATGTGCACGGGTAACTTGTTCAATCTGTGTTAGACCTTTCCGCCATAACTCGTGCCAAGTGTGAAGGGATAGGTGTAAATGTGGGAACTCTTCTAATAACATTGGTAATATATCATCATCATCTTTTATAGTTACTGAAGAAAGAAATTACATATATGTATTACTGAAAGAAAAGATCAGTGTCCGGAGAGCACTTGTTTATAAACAAGGAAAATAACCTTTACATTGCTAAATTTATAACAAAGCTTGCTCTGCTTTAAAGTGAATTGGTCTAAAATAGGAAATCTGTAAAACAACAGTGATGTAACTTACAAGTTTTCTTTTGAGGTTTAACAAGGCTAGTTCCAGGAGCTGCTTTCCTTACTTTACTACTGACTGCCTTGGGCTGAGCTCTTCGTGTTTTCTTCTTTAACACTGATGGCCCTACAATATAATGTCATATTAAATTTAAAATTCCTAAAACTGTCAATATTTTTATGGTTACTCAAAATGAAACCTAATTTATACAAGTATTTTTCACTGTATTTTTCATTGTATTTTAGAACAAACTACATGTACACCTGTCTTTTTTTCACTGAAATACAAAATGCACACTTTGTCTGATGACATTCTTTGCTATGGCAACAATACTAAGGTAACATGGCAACTTTTTGGGCCAAAGACCACACAAATTTAATGAATTAAACAGAAAATATGGAAAATGATAATAGAACAAAAACATATCACTAAAATACTTCATTAAACTATATCGCCCCTTACATACCTTCTTTTTCCTCTTTTGGCTTGCTTTTAACCCCTGATATCATCTTTTTCTGATATTCCTTCTCCTGCAAACATACAGAAATAAGTTGTTACAAAAAGGTAAAACTGGTTATAACTAAAAAAAATAAAAAAAAAATAAAAATTTTTTTATACTTTAAAAAAATTGGTTTTTTTTTCAGTAAATTTAATTTTGCCAAAAAAAAATTTTTAAATTATGGTAAAAAGGTTGTATGTGAAAAAAATTAAAATGTAAATTTTTTGGGTTAAAATTTTTGGTGATTTCCATGAAAAATTTCCCCCAAAAAAAAGTTTTGATTATGGCCTTTAAAACCAAAAATTTCACCATTTAAAAAAAAAAATGAACCCATTCCCACCTAAAGTCACCAAAATTCCATTCAAATTCAAACTTCCATCTTAATTTCCTTTTCCCAAACAAAGGTTTTAAAACCAAAATTCCCTCCCCTCACATTCTTAAATTAACCTTCCCCAAAAAAGGTCACCCCTTTATTCAAACATTCAAAACTTTTAAAATTACCTTTCCCAAACAAAGGTCACCCATTCATATCTAAAAAATTTTTACTCCCCCAGGGTTTTTAAACAACCTTTTAAAAACCCCCCCCATAAAAAACAACAACATTCTGGCATTTGTACCATAAATAAAGTTAAAAACAACCAAATCTCCACAGAACAAAAATTTTCAAATTTTTATAAAAAAATTTTTAAAAATAAAAATACCCTATTTTAGCACTTGTCTTTTTTGTCCAGGATAATCTCCCCGTCCAGAAGCCATCTAAATCTTCACGATAAATCTTTTGCAAGAACTGGAATAAGAAAATTTTATGACATTCTTACCACAGAAACTTATGTTATAAGAGCCTCATGACATTATTGAAGATGTCTCAGACAATTAATGAAGGTAGCTGATATTGCATTTCTGGAGGCACCACATAGCATTATCTAAAGTACCTCATGCCTCATGGCATTATTGATACCTAAGATATCTCTCATAATTTAAATATGACATCCAACAGAATTACTTGAGACACCTCATAGCATCATTTAAGAAACCAGTGTTAATGAGGTAGTATTTATTTCACAGCAATGAAAGATACATGACTTTATTCCATCAATATATAACATTTCAAAAGACACAGTTCACATTTTAAAACAAGAGCTGTCGGTAGGACAGCAACGCTGACTATTCTTAGTGCTTGATAGTAAAAAAAATGCTTGATACAGTTACCTCCTCCTGTTTACAGGTTGGGGTCATGATGGTGAACAAGTGTGCAAAGTTTCAAAGCCATATGTCAATGGACTTTGAAAATATTTGAACTATTACAAAAACTTTAACGTAAATTCTAAGTCGAAAAAGGGGCATAATTCTGTCAAAATGCTTGATAGAGTTACCTCCTCCTGTTTACAGGTTGGGGTCATGATGTTGAACAAGTGTGCAAAGTTTCAAAGCCATATGTTAATGGACTTTGAAAAATATTTGAACTATTACAAAAACTTTAACGTAAATTCTAAGTCAAAAAAGGGGCATAATTCTGTCAAAATGCTTGATACAGTTACCTCCTCCTGTTTACAGGTTGGGGTCATGATGGTGAACAAGTGTGCAAAGTTTCAAAGCCATATGTCAATGGACTTTGAAAATATTTGAAACTATTACAAAAACTTTAACGTAAATTCTAAGTCGAAAAAGGGGCATAATTCTGTCAAAATGCTTGATAGAGTTACCTCCTCCTGTTTACAGGTTGGGGTCATGATGGTGAACAAGTGTGCAAAGTTTCAAAGCCATAGTCAATGGACTTTGAAAATAATTTGAACTATTACAAAAACTTTAACGTAAATTCTAAGTCGAAAAAAGGGGCATAATTCTGTCAAAATGCTTGATACAGTTACCTCCTCTTGTCTACAGGTTGGGGTCATGATGGTGAACAAGTGTGCAAAGTTTTAAAGCCATATGTCAATGGACTTTGAAAATATTTGAACTATTACAAAAACTTTAACGTAAATTCTAAGTCGAAAAAGGGGGCATAATTCTGTCAAAAATGCTTGATAGAGTTTACCTCCTCCTGTTCTACAGGTTGGGTCATGATGGTGAACAAGTGTGCAAAGTTTCAAAGCCATATGTCTATGGACTTTGAAAATATTTTGAACTATTACAAAACTTTAACATAAGTGGTTACGGCCGACGCCGACGCTCGGGTGACTGCAATAGCTCTACTTATTCTTATCGAATAGTCGAGCTAAAAACCTACCCCAATTTTTTTCTTGCCAGTTTTCTTCTCCTGGCTTAACAATTTTTGAGTATCTCCAACAGTATAGAGAGCTCTCTTGGTCTGTTGGTAAGTTTCTTTGTAATTTGTCTTTCTGTAATAGCAGCTGACCCGGAACCTTTCCGGGAAACCATCGTCAGACAGATCGGGCCAAAATGTCATGGGTACCTGTAAATTTGTGAAAAGATGTCCAGAAACTGTCATGATAAGCTAATAATGGACACAGGAACATTATACTATAACATATACGCGATAAGTGGATATTTTGGTGTGTCAAAAAGTTGGCAAATTTAAAATTCCACACATTTTCGTGAGAAAATGTAAGCCAATCGTGCAAAATTAAAATTTAATGACAGGTTGGTTGATATTTACACTAGAGGAAATTTTTGCGATTTTTGTCAATTTGCAAAATTTGCCAGTATTTTCAAATTGATAACATAACCACTTTTACAGTAGACTAGCAAACCCTAAGAAATTCCTTTTCATCAGGAGTTTCCCTTGACACTTTTAGCGTATCTGCACAGCTGTGCTTCAATTTAAAAAATCCAAAACCTTTCATTGGCCATAGGATTATGCTAGCACTCTATAACAGACATCATTGTTGTTTGTCAATGTTCTCAGTAAATGATGAATTTTACATTTGACACAAACTATAAATTACATATCATAAAACATATTTAGAAGATGAAAAAAAAATCAAGATTTCACTTTTTCTGTGTATTGAAAAATGCTTGAAAAGTTTACAAAAGTGTAGGAAAATCTTGAGGTTTATTTGAACTTCTCAAGACTCCTTTTCTAGGAATAACCAGGGTTTAAGGTTATGAAACTATTTTCAAAGTTCTGTCTCAAATCTCAGGATTTTCATTGGTCAGTGTACATTCTGTGACAATTTCTAACCAATCAAATACCTGAGATCTGAGTCTGAGCTTAGACAATTTCTTCATAACCTTGAACTCTAAACTCCTATCATATGAGAAAAACAAGCTCCCAACCCTAAGAAAGGCTTGAACCCTCAACCTCTGGGTTGAGGGAAAGATATCATTAAAATTGTTCCACCTCTTCACCACGTTAATTTACAATGAAAGGGTCAATGTCATACTAGAGAAAAAAACTTTTTGATGCAATTTAGTTATTCATTTGACCATATCCACGCTAAATAAATGAACATGTCTTACTCTCCATTTAGTCAATCTGTTCATTATTTTTAGGGGAATTTCAATATAAGTTCTGACTCACTGAAAAGTGTACAGTGCACACCATGATCAGACAGATGAATGTGCCGGCTGAGCTTGGTCTGCACTAGTCACATGGCTAGAATCTGTCGGTGCTAGCAGGGTATGAGTTAATCTTTACATCAATATTACTTTTTCATTCTCAATTAAAGGGAGACAATGATATGTATAACTTACTGCTTCTTTAGCCTGTGTTCATAACTTGTGTTCTCTTTATCACTGTAAATATCTTCAAAGGACAGATAACTCCCACTAGCAGCTGCTGAACTTCGTGATTTGGCACCAGTTCTTCCCCTTTGATTACAAAAAAAATTACATTAAATGCATGAATTTATGCAGGGAATAGTAATCACACTTTAATATAATGTTTTATATGGTAGGGATACTTGTCTTAATTGTAAGAATAGCATGCAAATTCAGTTAATTTGAATCACATGCTCAGGCTCTGAATGAAAATGATTAAATACTTATACTTTATAAAGAAGCTATGGACAAGACACAAAATATACCCTGTTCTTTGTTAATCTTTGACCTCAAAGTGTGACCTTAACATTAGATGTAGGCAACTGGATGTTAGGCATGACAGATCAATATTTTCAAAATTCCTTCACAAATAAGAAAGTTATGGACCAGATACTACATATACCCTCAAATAGACAATTTTGACCTTTAATCACCAGGGGCGACCTTGGACGTACATGTAGGGGTCCGGATGTTGCACATGACACATTGTCTTATTATAACAAACATTTGTGTAAAGTTATTTCAAATTCCTATGACAAATGACTTAATTATGGACCGGACAAGAAAGTGTGACGGACAGACAAAGCCTATTTCTATATCTCCCTTTTTCTTCGAAAAGGCAGGTGACAAAAAATGAAGGAACCTAGTTAGGAATTTCTTTTTTACATACATGTATTTATAGTAAAAAAAAAAAAATTATTTTGAAAAATCAGAAAAAAAAAATATTTAAGTTCTAGTCTTAGCAATTAAAAGAGGATAAGTGTGGGACCTTTAGCCTAATTTGCTAAAACATACTTTTCAGGGCTAGGCTTCCCAATACTTGGACTAGACTCTGTCAATGACCTCTCCACCAGGAATGACACTTTCCTCTTGGCTCGGCTTGGAGAAAGCTGAAGGAGAACATTTGTAAATTTATTACATGCTTGTGTTTTTTTTCTTTTTGTTTTTTTTTGCTCAATCTTAGTAAAACTGAAATTGTATAATCATACATTTATATCTTATACTATGACAAAGTCAAATGAAACAGGAATAGAATAAAATAGATCATTTCAATTGAATTAAACGAAAGAAGAAAAAAATTGTATATACAATTATACTTATCATAATTTAATGCAAAGAAAGTAAGTACAGTAAGTGACTGATAAAATTCAATCAATACAAAGCTGACATGGGTTTCCACAATGATAGCCGAACTTTAATTTTCATCTTGATATCTCCAAAATTGAAGATGGACAGTTTCAAAAATGGAAGGCAGTCATACCTCATTATCAGAAAGTTTATCCGCTGTTTTTGGACTAGGTTTCCTGGCAGAGGGTGAGGCACGCTTGTTTGTTCTCTGTCTAAGATCTTGTTGTTCTCTCCTTGACCTAGCAGTGACCTCTGACCTTCCTCTGACCCCTGACCTTGTCTGACCTCTGTATGGAGATTTTGAAGCAGCAACAGCCCTGTAGAAACAGTTATTTAATATGAATCACATTCAAGATCAATGCATAAAATAGTACATGAATATTCATCAATTATACTAAATGTGTATTACTTTTTCAACATTCCTTTTTATATATTCCCTATCACTTTATGACTAAAATATTGCTGAATGGCTCTTAACCCCACACCACACCCCCTGAAAATAATAAGTGCTGACCTAGTGATAATGCCACATGCCTGTTAACCTATGTATTGTAGATTCAAGCCCTACTTTAGTCTTAAACAGGTTTCCTCATGTATTGCAAGGACTTTTTTCATAATTGAGCTTAAATAAATATGTTTAATTTTAAACAAAAGAAATAAATCATAATATATATATCCATTGTTTATAAAAGGATCATGTTCTTTTAAAGAAGTTGCACTGAACCCTATGATTATATTTTACCTTCTTTGTGAATTGACTGCTTCCAGATTCTCTAACATGGACTTTGCACGTGATGGACTGCAATCTACGGCCTCACGTGCCATGGCTGCTGTTTCTTCTACCATATTCTGTAGATTTCTGAAAGTTTCATCCGTTTCCTGATCGTGGGCGTGTGTTTCAGCATGGGTCGGTGGTAACATGTACCTGTACCGAGGATCGTTCTCAAGACGCCGGATTATATCAGCTCGACTTTCACGTTCCCTTACTAAACCTACAAAACAAATTCATATTTTTTGTCTTAAGTTAAACCTTAAAACAAAGTCATGTTTTTTTTTTGTCTTAAATTTATGTGACATCAATTAATTTTGTAAGCATGAAATTTCATGGTTTTAACAAAAAGAACATTTTCATGGATATTTATATGTTTAGATTTCCTGTTCTTGCAAAAAAAGTAAATTGCAAATAATATAATACATAAAATAATCTTCCAGCCCCTAAAATAAAATTTTGTTACATCTTAAATTTCTCAAATGACCAATCCATGAAAACCATGTGTCCTACAAATAATAATGATATGGCAGAAACACATCCATCTTTAGCTTGTGAAAATTTGGCATTAACAAAAAATAAACACTTTAAGACAACATCAACATTCAAATCTTTTGCTTATAAATTTCCAACTACCTTCACTCATTGGCGGTTTATCTGTAACAATTGGAGATTGTCTCCCTTTATCTGAGACCTGTGGTTGTGAAATGTGGGGTTCTGGGAATCTCACAGCTTCTTCACTTAATCTTGATTCTCTTTCAGACAAACTGCTGAGCAGTCTTTCTTTCTGTCTTTTAGTTTCCTCGAGTATTCTTCTCTCCTCCAAGAGACGTCTCTCCAACTCTTCCGTTTCTCTGATCAAATCTGCTGTTGATTCCACTTTATCTGAATATCAAAACAAAACTATGGTAAAATGTGGGGAAAAATTGTATTTGTTATATAATTTTATTAACTATTAAATGGTAAAAATCTTTAAAATATAGAAATTATGATGAATTACAAACCCAAACAAAACTGAATGAAAATTCTAAAAATCTTTCATAGATAGAGCAAGGTTTGATACTTATAACCATTCAAAACTGACCACAAAGATTGCTTGTCAGTCATTTTAATTTTCAATTTAATGAGTATTAATATGCAAACCTTTTGATGGAGTTAGCGACAAATCTTCAATTGTTAAATCGAGACCATCTCTATCTTCTCCACGCCTTCTCCTTGACGGGCTAGACCTATTTGTAAGCAAAATACCAACAAGTTGAAATTAAATTACGTTTTCAACATGAGTCTCCTTAGTTGTTTAATCAATTATAATTTAGCAAGATGTACATTTATAGGAATATACTACAAGACAGGTTATAAGAAATAAAATTTTACATGTGTGTATTATATATTACATATAATACATATTATAATTAGTGCAATAACTGGTTAACCCCTATTAGATTTAGTAGAATTTAACCCATTAACAATAATTTAACCTGTTACTGCACTAAGGTGACAATTTGAGTGTCTCATTTCAAAGTCTATATCATCAAAAGAAGGTACATAAAAGTGTGTTAGTGAACCACTAACCCAATAAAATTATTACCATATGGCAAAAGATAAATTATGACTTTACCAGTGTTGTTAAAAAGAGATGTAAAAAGCAACATTTAATGCAATACAAAATATCGTTTATCACATACCCATGCTGATTTTGCGACACCGTAAAAATGGTAATGCATGGGCATGCATATATTTACATTATACAAACATCGTGTAAAGATGTGCTAAATGTTAGTATTACGCTATTGGGGCATCAATGTAAAATTATTCTTTTGCACTTTAAATAGTCTTTATTTTGGGTATGTGATAGATAGAATACACTCGTGTAGGTTCTGAACTCATTGAATAAAAAAATAGTTTGCTAGCCAGAGGATCAAATAATATAATTTTGTTCAACTTGTTCAATAAATTCAGTATAGAACCAACACTCATTCAATATCCTCTATATATGGGTTTTCTTATTACAAAAAGAAATATTGCATTTCTCATCAAATTATCATTTTAGAGAATAAGTCAGTGAAACATACTCTTCAACCCATCTCGCTGTCGGGCCAGCATTTTTTATTCCAGTTGCCTCATTCAACAGTCTCTCTCTTCGCAGTTCTGACTCAAGAATTTCATCTATCTGGTCCCGCGTGATCAGATCTGGGTCATCAGCTGTTAGGTTATGGCCATCTTCCTCTGTAAATAATATTACGATACAAGAGCTGTCAGTAGGACAGTGTGCTCGAGCATTAGATTTATGGGCCTTGGACAGTGACCTCCTATTATGCCCTCAAATAAGTGTGTGATGTTTCAACGCATTCCCTTCAATCGTTTTTGAGATACTAACTTGCACATAAGACTTAATCAAAGTGTGATGCTGACGCCTGGGTGAGTACAATAACAGTCCCTATTCTTCAAATAGTCAAGCTAAAAAAGGTATTTTCACATCTCAATTTTTTTTCCTGTCTACTTTTAGAAGCAGTGGTGACACATATGTAGGCAAAAAGTGTGTCTGAATTATCCTTTTACTGTATTTTTTAATAGTATTTTACAATTCCATTCAAATAAGAATGGAAGTTACATGTACAGATTTTACTTTTAAACACTAGAATAGCATATGACTGGTTTACTGTAAAATAGACCAAGTTCAAACCAAAAAACTTTCAAAAACTAAAATAATTCTCATAATCTGACTCTAAACACATAGTTCTCCATTCTATTTCACTAGATAAAAGTATCATAAAATTGAATTTAACTTCAATGACAAGTCAAAATTTATCTATATTTCAAAACTGTAATATAAATAAATGATCAAGAGAAAAACATCAAAGAGATATTGATTGACAGAAGAATATAAAAGACACATTGCTATCATTTCTATCCATGACAGCCCTACTTTATTTTAGGATGCACTTCTTATAGTAGCATATATTGTTAAAATGGTACAAAAAGAGAAAAAAATTTGAGCCCCGTCACAACAAAACCAACATAATGGGTTTGCGACCAGCATGGATCCAGATCAGCCCGCGCATCTGCGCAGTCTGATCAGGATCCATGCTGTTCGCTATCAGTTTCTCTACTTGTAATAGGGTTTGTAAGCGAACAGCATGGATCCTGATCAGACTGCATGGATGCGCAGGCTGGTCTGGATCCATGCTGGTCGCAAACGCACTATGTTGGTTTTGTCGTGACACGGCTCATTTAAAAAAGGCACCAACCATTATCAGTGGAAGCGTCACTATCAATCTTGTTTAGCATGTACTCTAGAAGACCGGAAAATATCTCAACCAGGTTATTTATTCCTTCTCGGTTCCCATCAATAACGTCGGCACCACCGATGTGAGTCAGGGACGTGTGTAAAACATCTCCTGCTAGTGAGTCTATCACTATCTGACAGTTATGAATTTCATCTTCTCTGGTGTTAGCAGACCTTATTATACCTGGAAAGTAATTTTGCTTGTGATAACTGAGTATATGTATGTGACCAGTACAGACCAAGATCAGCCATCCGTCAGGTCACATCTGTGCAGTCTTATCCTGGTCTGCTCTGTATACTTTTCAGTCAGTGCATATTTTGAAATTTTCCTACCGTCATTTATGTTTTTTGTCCTGATTAGAAGATTAGCAAAGAAGGGTTAATCAAAATTGAAAACTGATAAAAGTATTTGACCTTAAAACTGTTTTTTGGTAAACAATACACTACAAATTAATCTAATTCAGCTATCATCTAGCAAATGACGATTTCTTTCAATCTAAAATGTCATGCTTAAATGATATCGGTCACGCAAATATCACTGGCATTTTTACAAGAAAACTCTGGATTTTATACAAATATTACAGCTGCAATTTATAAATATCTAAAAATATTTTGCTATCAGTCTAAAAACCAAGCAGTATACCTCTTTATGAACCTATATAACAGTGTTGTTATAAAAGCAAACAAATACTGTTTAGAAATTATGATTTTAAAAGGAAAACCCCATGGTAACACTTCAGATTGTATTCAAATTTGAAGGCTGTAATTAGTTTGTGTATGCGTTAGACTTAAAAAAAACAACAATAGCTTTTTAACATTCATAAGAAACACTAATATGTTACATAATGTATACATATGTATATCAGCAAGCTTACCTGGAAGTTGTTCTCCACACAGACCTTCATACAATGTGACGAATACACCAGCACCAATGTCAGCTACTGTGTTAATACGGCTTGGAACATGAAGCTGGTCGAGAAGCCCATTTAGCTTGTTTACAATGGCTAAAATAAATGTACATCTGTCTGTTAGCATGTTAGCATTTGAATATCAATTCATGTGATTAAATATCTCAACATATAGGATATCAATGGTAAGGAAATTAACCAGTTATTGGTGAGTAAAATATAGTAAATAATTTAATTGTTAATGTATTTTTTTTTTTTTTAATTTATCAAACATGATAATCAGACAAAGCATTTTTCTTTGATAAAATATTTCTTAAAGATATAATATGCTCATCCTTAAGTAAAATATTTTAATCACAGAAATTTATTGAAATCTATGAAATTCTTACTGAATATGTCTAATTTGAATAAAAGAATGAATAACTTTGTATAGGATGCTGCGTTTCCTATTACAGGTCAAGTAAGGTTGGTCTTTTCTTAGAAAATGACACTCTATATTCATATTGTGACCACCTATAATGTGTAAAATTCTAAACTTTGTGTGAAGTAAAAACATGTTTATTTTATATTTACAAAGAGACTGTGTTGTAATTTTAAATATTTCTGATATCAAATTTGAGCATAATATATCTATGATTAATTAATAAGCATACCTTTATCCTCTTCTGAGAAGGTTACAGCCCTTGGACCCATGCCTTCTTTTATATTTTTTTCTTTTTAGCTTCTCTGAAATAAAATAAGATTTTCAATACAGCAGGATATAAGAGACAGTAACTTTTCCTGTGGCAAAAGAATGTTCCATCAATACTATGGAAGTGAAACATTACCAGATGTTGCTGAGACTAGGTCGGAGATACATTGGAGGAAGAATCCATAGAGAGACAGATCTGAAGACCCAAGATAAAGATGCCAGTGTCAAAGAATATTGGAAATTAAATTTGCCAAACTTAATTAAAGAAAGATTTTTACCTTTATCAGTTGATATATATATATATGAAAAGAATATTTGGATATTCATATGCAGCATAATAACATCATCCAGCATGCAACTAGTTTATAATAAGCACAAGAATGATGTCACATAAACTTATATGCACAAGATGTAAACACTATATAATCCGGTCTGATATGTAAATTGAAATTGTTAAAATAATTATTGATAATAAAGATATATGAATGATATTCAAAGTGAAACTTTCTTTTAATTTTTTTTCTTTTTACCTTAATAGAGTGTGGAATAAAACAGCAAGATACAAAACAGCAGCAGAATTATTATCTGCTTGAAAAATAGCATATTAGTGATCTCCCTTGTTTTACCTTCTTAAAATAAAAATATCGGTCTGAGCAGTTAAATGCAGCAGAACTGACCAAGAAGGCTGTAGTTTTCAGTAGTTAATTTTTTCACAAGACTCATCAAAAAGACAAACTGGTGTTAAATAGCCGATAAACGCCTCAGAGATCAATATTATTTCTTAACAGTTAATTGAAAAACAAAGCTTAATGACTGTTGGACGCCAACATGAGACTCCTTATGTAATTGATAGGTGCGTGTCCTGTTACATAATTTCTCTAAAATGCAGTTGCTTTGCAAAGAAGTAAAGATGTTGCAAAGCAAAAATTTATAGGAGTCAAAACAGAATTGGTGACAATGAAGTCAGATAACCAAAATCATCTGTTCCTAATTTTGATAAATTTGCACATGTAAGAATAAAGAGATGGATTTTTCTTGAATTACTATGACATTAAGTTGCAAAAATACAAGTTCTCTTTTGATGATGACTACTTTGTTAAGTCCCAGAATTTTTCAAACAAGCTAAAACATGCTTCATTAAAAGTCAATCTACAAAAGTCGTTTGCTTTTCAAAGGAAGCGCATAAATTTTTGTTTTATTAAAAAGTAATTTGAAAGTGAACCTTAAGGAAAATTTATAATACAAATATATAATCATTGCTTACCGATTTTGCTAAAATATTTTAGATTTTCTTCCCTAAATAATTTGGAGAATTCCTAAACAACTGAAGAGTTGCTAAGGGGCGTTACTCTTGACATACTTTAACCGGTAACGGTTCAAATACGGGTTTTATCAAGGGTCTGGTCACGGAAATTCCTGTTGCAGCAGTCCAAAATCAAAACATGTCTAAAACAATTGATCCTTTGACACTGATTCGACAGACTGTGGAAAACAAAGGCCATGGTGCCAGTCATGTTTTTGTTGTGTTTGGAGCTTCAGTAAGTATGCTTGTTTTTACTGTCATTTGCTTGATTTAGTGCAAGTAACTTCAGTTAACAGCCACAGGTTAAACTGTTGAACATTGTTACACAACACTCAACAGATTATACAGTACATAAATTTGTATGTTCAGAAGTGATAAGTAAAGAATATGACGATTATTACTGTCATGTCAACCTGGCATATTATAGTCCATGTAAAAACATGTTAGAAAAGAAAACAAGGCTTAAGGCATCAAACAAATATATTTGAATGAATTCATGTCTGCTTTCACAGCTGAAATAGATCTATAGCCTCAGAGTCAGAGTGTCATTTACAATACATACAAGAATTAGAATAAATTACATTGTGTGAAGTAGACCTAGTGTGTATTTAAATTTTGCGGCCGCATTAAAGCAATTCAATAGAATGATTGGCAGAAGGTAATTTCTTGCATATTTCATTTATAATAGAAATGTCACTTAATGACTTATCAATTCAGTAATAGATTCATCAATATAATGTTGCATCACAATACAATGTTTTATGTTAGATTTATGCATAGGAATGTTATTCAAATTGCAAATACAGCACAGATTTCATCTTGAATTTCTTATATACAGTTGACAAAGCTACATGTATGCACAGACATTTTCTAACAGGAAAATAACTTTCAAAAATAGTATTTAAACTGTTGCATCTTTGTTTAATGTATGTTAGACTATCAAAGTGTATAGGTCTAATTTGTTGATCTGTGGCTTATCTGCCATGTATAAGTATAGCGTTACAAATGCAAAAATTGAATTTGTTCAGATTATCACGGGATTATTGACTATGTGGTAACATCAAGGAATTATTTAGTGTGTAGAGAACTCTGCTCAATGGTGCATTACCGAATGACTTGGGTGCATACATTGGTTTGCTACACAAACCGTAGACATGATGCTCTGGGATAAAAAATATTTTTAGTCCCAGATGATGATTTATCTATAATCTATCAAGGTATTGCAGCTATAACTGTCCCATGTTAGGCACCAAATGTCACAGGATTAAAAGAAATCTGAAGCCTGCAGGGACACTCAAAAAAATTAAGGAACTTTCTACGATTTCTTACTGATTTTAATTTAGCTGCCCAGCTGCTTATACATTTTTCTTTCTTCTTGAAAAAATTTTCTGTGCAGTGACAAAGATTTTTTCTTGACTTTGATATTAAAAGACAACAAGTTTCATTTTTTTTGAGAATGGATGTTAATTGAATATAATTATTAAAGTGTACTTTATATACTACCTTCTATACTTAAGCTTGAATGATTGGGAAAATGCAAAAAAATGGAATAAAGTAGCCAGAGGCGACCCAAATTAAACATTTCAAGCATTGTACAGTATTTTCTTTCATAATAATATTTCTACTTGTTTGTAATGGAAATGTGCTGATATAAAAAAATTCAATGTTGTGAATCATTTTGCATTCTAGAACAAAATGATATCTCATAATGAAACTTTTGGACATAAACGAATGGTGTCAAATCTGGGACAAAAGTCAGGAACACAGGGTAAAATCTAGGACACATGACTTCAAATATGTGCATGTAAACCATATAAAAAATACAAAGAATACAGTTAGATATGTTAGACATGTACATTCATGTATACAATATAGTAATTTGTTACATGCTTTGGAATTCAATAAATACAAAGAATAATATTTGATATATTATTTACAATATAGTCACATATGTTACATTGTACAATGCTGTGTCTTGAAATATTCATACATGTACAGTGTTTTTGCTTCACAGACATTTAAATAAAACAACATTTACCAGTACTTGAAATTTTGTCAAATATTTTGCTTCATTATTCTGCATGTGATATGAGCAAGAGATTCTACCCATGTAAGCATCAGCTGGAACATCATTCTGTGCTGTCTGATCATGGTCTGCACTGTTGATAAATGTTTAAGTCTAGATTGAAAGTCCATTTAAGATATTTCAATAAAGTAAATTGAAATGTATGAACAGCTTTGTATTGAAACATTGAAGCATGTTTTTTTTTTAAGGTGATATTTATGAAAGCATTGGATAGTTATGAAACAATTTGTCATAAACAAGCAAAATATAAACACATGGTATTTTAAATGAGCCTATGACATGTATGAATAATTTAAACTTTAAAGATAAAAAAGGGAGCTGTTCTCGGGGCTGAATGAAAAAATGGATTCCATATATTGTTTATGATTGTTGTGGTGCAAAAACTGTTACATAGCCCATTATTAAAACAATTCAGAAGGTATCAATACGAAACTTAGAATACTTGCTAATCATGACATTAAGCACAGTTTCAAGACATGGGGTGTTATTCTGAAATCTGTTTTGGAGTTATGTCCCTTTTCAACATAGAATTTTTTATTAAAATTACAATTTATACGTAAAATGATTTGAAAACTATACAAGGTATCAACATGAACTTTGGAATACTAATTTGTCATGATAACAGACAAGGCACAGTTGTGAAACAAGGGGCATTATCCTGAAAGCCATATTTTTAGAAGTAAAAGCCCTTTAATTTTTTTATATTTGATTTTTCGTCAAAATTGCTTATAAAGCAGGAATATTTCAAAACTTATCAAAAGTATCAACATGAAACTTAATAAAGTACTTGATATTCATAACAAGGCAAAGTTGTAAGACATGGGGCATTATACTGAAATTAAAATGTTTAGGAATTATTCCCCCTCTTAACATAGAATATTTACAAAAATTGGCTACAATGTTAGTCATTATCATGAACAGACAAGTATGAACACCCCAATGCAGTGCTGTTGTATTATTAATTTATGTGTAGTTTTTACAATGAAATATATTATGATAGTTTTGTAAATAAAAAAAGGTACAAAAAGAGTTAATTACCTTAACCCTTTCCCCCATGAGCATATTGTGAAAAATGGCCATTTTCACTGAAAAGCCTCCTGTTACAAGTTCAAACTGCTATGAAACTATGAAAAATGCTTCAATACTAATCAAACTTGGCACAAATGTTGACTGGACCATTGCCTTTGTAACGACATGCTCAGTCTTAAATTTCCTGTTACCATGGCAACGAGGGGACATCTCAAAATTGCCAAAAATCACTTTTTGCCTCGATTTTTTCCATCAAAATTTATTTCAAAGTGATGCAACTTCTCAAGGGATTGAGATAGAGTCAAAGGCTTTTCAGCGTTGGTTACACGTTACCTTATGATCGACCTGGGGTCATTTTAAGCCTCTCACAAGTCCAAAATTTTCTTGGCGATGAGGGGGACTCCGCCCCCTTCAAACCCCCCAAACAGAAGGGGGCACATCCCCCTTCAAACCCCCCAAACAGAAGGGGGCACATCCCCCTTCTGGCAACCCCCTGATGTAATATTTGGATGGGGGACGGCGCCGAAAAAATCGTCACTTTTTTTAACAACATTTCTCAAACGAAAGACAGTGTTTGGGGCCTAAATATGGCATTTTTTCACTGTTTGAGGCCTCAAAAAGGGGGGGGGGGGCAAAAAGCCGTCGAAACACGCTTATATAAGGGAAAAGGTTAAAATTTACACAGGATGTGTATTTGACCTAAATTTATCAAAATATGTAAAAAAGTGATTTTTGGGGAAAAAAATTGAAAAAATATTGCAGTATTGCGCTGATGCATCCATATAATGTGTGTTTTTGACAATGATATTCTGAAAATCTGAATTCTTACATTGCATAATGAGTAACATTTTTAGAAAATATCACTTAAATTTTAATGCATTGATAGTAAATAAAATTCTACTTTCACGGGGATTGTAATAGATAAGGTTAAATAACCATAAACTCTACAAAAATGTGTCACCATTGAATGAAAGTGATCCACTTCAGTTTGCTTTTTCGGTCATAAAATGTTGCTCGGATGGAATTAAAAACTGTAAAAGTATTTACTCCTTTTTAATAATATGAATGCAGGGTTAGGATATTTAACATCAAAATTGAATTACTCCACCATTTATCAAAATTATTCATAATCTGAATTCCATATAAAATTACAAATTGATGTTTTATAATCTTTTTTCTATTGATTTCAAGGTGTGTGGTGTAACAGGTAGATATATAAGTCAATTGCATTGGGAATATTTTATCAATTTTGCTGTCGATTTATTTTACATATCGTCATGTAGAATTTCTGTCTCATTTCAAGGAAACAGAATTAAGAAAAATTGTGACATTTTCAATGCTGGACTTTACCAGGGTTTTTTTTCCCCCTAATAGATTATATTTAAACAGATAAAAACTTTCTATCATAGTATCACAAGTCATACTTTTATTAATTATATATCAGACCACTGTGTAACCATGGTGTTAAAACATCATTGCATTCAAATATTTATTTTCATTGAAGGCTTTTTTTCACAGGAAGGACCAAATTTGGGAGAAAATCACAATGTATTTTTTGCAACAGGGGAAGAAAATTAATTCCCTCTGTGAATTTAATTTTAGTTGAAAACTGCATAATTTTAAAAGATTATAACCTCTTGAAGAAGTTCAAGGATATGAGCTGAAGAGATCCACTTAGAATGGTACTTAATTGAATGATAAGGAAAAAAATCCTGTTTTTTGCAAATTTAAAGCAGCATGCCTCCAGATTCATGCTTATTTAGTGAAAATTTCTTATCCATATTTTAAAGTTAAATATTGTGAAATAAACAAAGATAGTAATTTACACATTGCAAATGGCACTTACAGTTTGCGTAAATTACAAAAAAGAGGTCAAAATATGCAACATTAACCCTTACTGTCTTAGTAGTTACTCAGTAGAAATATGTTGATAAATACTTCAAAACCAGTCATTAATCTCATATAATATGTAAACCATTGAAACTTTTAACTTAGTACATTTTTCTTCAGTTTAATTTTCTTGAAATAATTTGGTTCATATTTAGGCATGCAGCTTCAAAAATGTATATTTAAACAGGTTATAAAAAATTTGAAGCTAAAACAAATCCATCAAAATTTAAGCGGTCCTACTAAACACTGCTAAGGACTGCTCCGGACCGCTAAGGACTGCTCAGATACACAAAAGACTGCTAGGGAGGCACAAAGGACCTTAAAATACCTCCTAGGGCATTCTGATAATACAAGGTAGTGTGTTTAGTGACAAAAAATGTATTATTTTAAGAAAAAATATCATTTTAGTGATAAAATTTATGTTTTTGAAGAGTTGCCGGACCGCTAAGGACTGCTCAGGTGCACTAACAACTGCTAGGGAGGCACAAAGGACCTTAAAATCCCTCCTAGAACATTCTTATAATATATGGTAGTAAGTTAATAGACAAAAATGCATTATTGTAAGAAAAAATATAATTTTAGTGATAGAATTTATGTTCTTGATGAGTTGCAGGACCGCTAATGTGCACAAAGGACTGCCAGGGAGGCACAAAGGACCTTAAAATATTTCCTAGGGAGGCACAAAGGACCTTGAAATACCTGTGAGGGCATTCTTATAATACATGGTAGTATGTTTAGTGACAAAAAATGTATTATGTTAAGAAAAAATATAATTTTAGTGATAGAATTTATGCTTTCGATGAGTTGCAGGACCGCTGAGGACTGCTCAGATACACAAAAGACTGCTAGGGAGGCACAAAGGACCATAAAATACCTCCTAGGGCATTCTGATAATACAAGGCTGTATCTTTAGAGACAAAAATGTATAATTTTAAGAAAAAATATCATTTAAGTGATAAAATTTATGTTTTTGAAGAGTTGCCGGACCGCTAAGGACTGCTCAGGTGCACTAACAACTGCTAGGGAGGCACAAAGGACCTTAAAATCCCTCCTAGAACATTCTTATAATATATGGTAGTAAGTTAATAGACAAAAATGTATTATTGTAAGAAAAAATATAATTTTAGTGATAGAATTTATGTTTTTGATGAGTTGCAGGACCGCTAATGTGCACAAAGGACTGCCAGGGAGGCACAAAGGACCTTAAAATATTTCCTAGGGAGGCACAAAGGACCTTAAAATACCTGTGAGGGCATTCTTATAATACATGGTAGTATGTTTAGTGACAAAAAATGTATTATGTTAAGAAAAAATATAATTTTAGTGATAGAATTTATGCTTTCGATGAGTTGCCCGACCGCTAAGGACTGCTCGGATACACAAAAGACTGCTAGGGAGGCACAAAGGACCTTAAAATACCTCCTAGGGTCACAAAGGACTGCTAGGGAGGCACAAAGGACATTTATATACCTCCTAGGGCATTCTTATAATATATGGTAGTATATTTAGTGACAAAAATTGTATAATTTTAAGAAAAAATGTAATTTTGGTGATAGAATTTATGTTTTCGATGAGTTGCAGGACCGCTAAGGACTGCTAGGGAGGTACAAAAAATCTTAAAATACCTCCTAGGGTCACAAAGGACTGCTAGGGAGGCACAAAGGACATGTATATACCTCCTAGGGCATTCTTATAATATATGGTAGTATATTTAGTGAGAAAAAATGTATAATTTTAAGAAAAAATATAATTTTGGTGATAGAATTTATGCTGAGTTGCCAGACCGCTTAGGACTGCTCAGGTACACAAAAGACTACTAGCGAGACACAAAGGACCTTAAAATACCTCCTAGGATATCTTATAATATATGGTAGTATGTTGAGTGACAAAGAATGTATTATTTCAAGAAAAAATATAATTTTGGTGATAGAATTTATGTCTTCGATGAGTTGCAGGACCGCTAAGGAATGTTAGGGAGGCACAAAGGACCTTAAAATACCTCCTAGGATATCTTATAATATATGGTAGTATGTTTAGTGACAAAGAATGTATTATTTCAAGAAAAAATATAATTTTGGTGATAAAATTTATGTCTTCGATGAGTTGCAGGACCGCTAAGGAATGTTAGGGAGGCACAAAGGACCTTAAAATACCTCCTAGGATATCTTATAATATATGGTAGTATGTTGAGTGACAAAGAATGTATTATTTCAAGAAAAAATATAATTTTGGTGATAGAATTTATGTCTTCGATGAGTTGCAGGACCGCTAAGGAATGTTAGGGAGGCACAAAGGACCTTAAAATCCCTCCTAGGATATCTTATAATATATGGTAGTATGTTTAGTGACAAAGAATGTATTATTTCAAGAAAAAATATAATTTTGGTGATAGAATTTATGTTTTCGATGAGTTGCAGGACCGCTAAGGAATGTTAGGGAGGCACAAAGGACCTTAAAATACCTCCTAGGGGCACCAAGGACAACTAGGGAGGCACAAAGGACCTTAAAGTACCTCCTTAAGCATTGTTTTAATACATGTTAGTATGTTTAATGACAAGAAATGTATAATTTTAAGAAAAAATTAAATTTTGGTGATAGAATATTATTATGCTTTTGATGAGTTGCAGGACAGCTAAGGACTGCTAGGGAGGCACAAAGGACTGCTAGGGAGGCACAAAGGACCTTAAAATACCTCCTAGGGCATTCTTGTAATATATGGTAGTATGTTTAATGACAAAAAATGTATAATTTTAAGAAAAAATATAATTTTAGTGATAGAATTTATGCTTTTGCTGAGTTGCCGGACCGCTATGGACCGCTAGGGAGGCACAAAGGGCGTTAAAGGACCTCCAAAGAAATTCTTGTAATATATGGTAGTATGTTAATGACAAAAAATGTCATTACTTTAAGAAAAAATATAATTTTGGTGATAGAATTTATGTTTTCGCTGAGTTGATGGACCACTTAGGACTGCTAAGGTGCACAAAGGACTGCTAGGGAGGCACAAAAGACCTTAAATTAATAATAATTAGAGTGTAATAATTCTATTTAATTTTGTTTAGTGATCTTTCTTTTTTTTTATGTATTTTGGTGTTGATTATTATGTTTTGGATGAGTAACAGAACTGCATAGGGTGTGAAAATTGACTAGGTCTTTAAGTAAATGCTCTTATGTTAAGTGGTAATCAAATGTATAAAGAATATCACTAGTGAATGAAATTATATAATGAAGAATTGAAGATGAACAATTTTAAGTTCATAGGAAATCAGATGTAATAAATGACAGGGTTGTCATTAAGAGGCGGCAGGAGGCCAAAATGCCTGTCTCAAATGCATTATGGGCTGCCTCAAAATTAAGAAAACACTCTTTGTTATGCATGATAAAGACAGAAATGACCGCCTCAAGTTCAAAACAAACCTTCTGCAAAAAAAGTTAATGACAACCCTGAATGATCAAATAAATAAATTTACCATGTTACTGGTGCTTATTGATAGTCTAACTATGAAAATGTTACAAAAATTGCCATTTTCTCCGGCAATTATGTAACAGTTGTCTGTAACATCCGTCCCTATCATCAGTATTAAATATATAATTGAGCCGCGTCACGACAAAACCAACATAGTGGGTTTGAGAACAGCATGAATCCAGACCAGCCTGCGCCTCCTCACAGTCTGATCAGGATCTATGTTGTTCGCTATCAGTTTCCCTACTTGTAATAGGGTTTGTAAGCGAAGAGCATGGATCCTGATCAGACTGCGCGGATGCGCAGGCTGGTCTGGATCCATGCTGGTCGCAAAGCCACTACTTTGGTTTTGTCATGACGCGGCTCATATGGTGCTTACTACATCTCACAAAGGGAGTTTTACGCTAAATCTCCAAAGCGACTGATATTATTTTTTCTACGAAAATTATTCACAAGAAATAGATTATATGTTACTCTAACCTTCAGTGGACCAACAATTTATCAACATAATATTAAAGCTAAAATGAATTTCGGACAAATATAAATATATATATATAATTTTTTTTTTTTTGGTGTTTTCAAAATAAGGTACTGCATGAAGTGGACAGATGTAAGAGAAATGAGCAAATGATTCTTTTTACAATAACACTAAACTTATCTTGTTCTTATGTTGTGTGATATGGAAGTAGTTAGCTTTGCAACTGTACATAGAAATATTTCACACTAAAATTAAATAGAATAATCTTAACAAAATAATCTTATCAGGATATATAATTATTCACAGAAAACTATTAAAATAGGATATATAGAATGTTGTAGTGACATTGTGGTTAAAATTAGTCAATTTTTAAAACATAGATTCTTTAAGATCATTCTTTTTACTTCAATAATAAACAAATCATCTATCCAAGCCCCTCATAAAACAGTTGGATATGTACAGATCAATTCATTCCCTCATAAAACAGTGGGATATGGATCCTAACTATATATATACAGATGGGGCTGGCACATTATTGGAAGTTAACAAGCTGTATATTGGGAGCTGTGTATTGTATATTGGGATGTGTGATATATTACAAACCAGTGGGGTGCCAATATAGGGTGATATACTTCAAAACAGTGGGAGGGACTTTCTGTTAGAGAATGCCTATTATTAAGTAAGCTGTAGATCAATTAAGTCTAAGGATCTATTGAACATCATTTTTTTATTGGCCAAATATATAGTCAATGAAAAAAAACAACCCAAAAAACAAATATATTTCACCACCCTGAATAAAGTATTTGTCTCCATATTCCAGCACATTGTCATATCACTTGACCAATTTAATTATTATAAGAAATGGAAGAAGATCATAAGAAAAATGATTTTAATATATGGTTATGACCTCAGTAATGAAAAAGTGATAATATTCAAAATTTGTTTGTAAACAAAGTCCTAAAAAAATATTTTGAATCTGTAAATTTTAATGAATTATCAGCAGTCCATTTATACTGAAACATTAACATAGAGAACTATCAATATTGAGAAATAATGAACTTATAACACTGAATCATAATAACATCTTCAGATAATAATGTTACTGACATTTCACATAAATAAACTTAAAATTTCATCAATTGGTAGTAATTAATTACAAAAATTTAAAAGCAGATCTGTAATTTTTTAAATGAAAATTTTATTTGTTGGTATTTAGTAATTAGAAATTCAAGCTTATGAAAACTTATAATTTACTTCAGTCTGTATAATATCTATTAAAAAGATAAATCTGATTATTTTATTTTATTTTGTAAATATATATAGAAAGTTACTGTCTGTATGATAATTTTCTTTAACACAATGGAAATACATTATCTGGAAATAAAGAATCTTCCTTTCATTATCAATGTTCTTATTTAATTCAGAACAGTTCATTCAAATGTCTATGCAACTTTTCATTTTGAAATACAAAAAGAAAGAAACTCCTTGATCAAGGAGCTTAATTCTATATATTTTTCCTTAAATTTGTTCTATTTGTTTACGTTAATTGTACATTATGTACTATTTAAAGCATATAAAGCTATTATCATTATATTAAAACCAAAACCCCAGGAACTATGAGATTTGAACATCTAGTGTAACATTCCCCCCAAAAATGTAACAAACGCCTCCCTGCGGCATGTACTTTCTGGGTTTTCTAACAAAAAATAATTAGAAAGTCATAGAATTTTTGATGTTTTTTTAGGAAATGTGTTTGCATATTTGATTTAAGAATGATTTGGTGTATGTATCTTGTTTTAAGATTGACAATTTGCAGAATATTGGTCCAAATAGTTATCCTTTCTGTAATATTTTGAAAAAAAAAATGTCCAAAAAGTTATCCTTTCTTTCCAAAAAATCTGTTACAGACAATAAGGTACATTAACACAACAAACATGGCCTTAATTAACTTTATTATTTGACATAGATGGTCCATTTACTGTGCAGAAGGGACTATTTGTTCAGCCAATATACACATTTTCAACATACATGTATATGAAAAAATGTGATTCATAATGATATGTGTTTGTATATATGAGCCGTGTCACGACAAAACCAACATAATGGGTTTGCGACCAGCATGGATCCAGACCAGCCTGTGCATCCGCGCAGTCTGATCAGGATCCATGCTGTTCGCTTACAAACCCTATTACAAGTAGAGAAATTCATAGCGAACAGCATGGATCCTGATCAGACTGCGCGGATGTGCAGGCTGGTCTGGATCCATGCTGGTTGCAAACCCAGTATGTTGGTTTTGTCGTGACACGGCTCATATATTCTTTTTATATGTGCTTGTACATTTATATGTAAACTTAAATTTGTTTTGTCAGGATCTGTGTTCATGTATATAGATGTTTTGATATGTGTTTAAGACTGGCTTTATTATTGATATGTGCTTGTATATAAATATGTATACTTGCATTTTTGTCAGGGTATGTCTTGGTATATAGATGTTATGATGTGTGTTAGAGACCAGCTTCATAAGTGATATATGCTTAAACATAATTATGTGTACTTGCATTTATTTTGTAATAATATATGTTTATATATAGATGTTTTGGTATGTGTTTAAAATCATAAAGCATAATTCTATCACCAAAATTATATTTTTTCTCAAAATTATACATTTTTTGTCATTAAACATACTACCATGTATTATGAGAATGACCTAACAGGTATTTTAAGGTCCTTTGTGCCTCCCTAGTAAATATTTAAGGTCTTTTGTGCCTCCCTAGCAGTTCTTTGCGCACCTGAGCAGTCCTTAGCGGTCCTGCAACTCATCGAAAGCATAAATTCTATCACAAAAATTAAATTTTTTCTTACAATAATACATTTTTGTCTATAAACTTACTACCATATATTATAAGAATGTTCTAGGAGGGATTTTAAGGTCCTTTGTGCCTCCCTAGCAAGCTTTTTTGTATCTGAGCAGTCCTTAGCGGTCCGGCAAATCTTCGAAAACATAAATTTTATCACTAAAATTGTATTTTTTCTTAACATAATACATTTTTTGTCACTAAACATACTACCATGTATTATAAGAATGCCCTAACAGGTATTTTAAGGCCCATTGTGCCTCCCTAGGAAATATTTTAAGGTCTTTTGTGCCTCCCTAGCAGTTCTTTGCGCACCTGAGCAGTCCTTAGCGGTCCTGCAACTCATCGAAAGCATAAATTCTATCACAAAAATTATATTTTTTCTTACAATAATACATTTTTGTCTATTACCTTACTACCATATATCATAAGAATGTTCTTGGAGGGATTTTAAGGTCCTTTGTGCCTCCCTAGCAGTTGTAAGTGCACCTGAGCAGTCCTTAGCGGTCCGGCAACTCATCGAAAGCATAAATTCTATCACCAAAAATTATATTTTTTCTTAAAATTATACATTTTTTGTCACTAAACATACTACCATATATTATAAGAATGCCCTAGGAGGTATTTTTAGGTCCTTTGTGCCTCCCTAGGAAATATTTTAAGGTCTTTTGTGCCTCCCTAGCAGTCCTTTGCGCACCTGAGCAGTCCTTAGCGGTCCTGCAACTCATCAAAAGCATAAATTCTATCACAAAAATTATATTTTTTCTTACAATAATACATTTTTGTCTATAAACTTACTACCATATATTATAAGAATGTTCTAGGAGGGATTTTAAGGTCCTTTGTGCCTCCCTAGCAAGCTTTTTTGTATCTGAGCAGTCCTTAGCGGTCCGGCAACTCATCGAAAACATAAATTTTATCACTAAAATTGTATTTTTTCTGAACATAATACATTTTTTGTCACTAAACATACTACCATGTATTATAAGAATGCCCTAACAGGTATTTTAAGGCCCATTGTGCCTCCCTAGGAAATATTTTAAGGTCTTTTGTGCCTCCCTAGCAGTTCTTTGCGCACCTGAGCAGTCCTTAGCGGTCCTGCAACTCATCAAAAGCATAAATTCTATCACAAAAATTATATTTTTTCTTACAATAATACATTTTTGTCTATTAACTTACTACCATATATCATAAGAATGTTCTAGGAGGGATTTTAAGGTCCTTTGTGCCTCCCTAACAGATGTTAGTGCACCTGAGCAGTCCTTAGCGGTCCGGTAACTCATCGAAAGCATAAATTCTATCACCAAAATTATATTTTTTCTTAAAATTATACATTTTTTGTCACTTAACATACTACCATATATTATAAGAATGCCCTAGGAGGTATTTTTAGGTCCTTTGTGCCTCCCTAGGAAATATTCTAAGGTCTTTTGTGCCTCCCTAGCAGTCCTTTGCGCACCTGAGCAGTCCTTAGCGGTCCTGCAACTCATCGAAAGCATAAATTCTATCACAAAAATTATATTTTTTCTTACAATAATACATTTTTGTCTATAAACTTACTACCATATATTATAAGAATGTTCTAGGAGGGATTTTAAGGTCCTTTGTGCCTCCCTAGCAGTTGTTAGTGTATCTGAGCAGTCCTTAGCGGTCCGGCAACTCATCGAAAGCATAATCTCTATCACAAAAATTATATTTTTTCTTACAATAATACATATATGTCTATTAACT
Organism: Ruditapes philippinarum; assembly: GCF_026571515.1. Lineage (NCBI taxonomy): Eukaryota > Metazoa > Mollusca > Bivalvia > Venerida > Veneridae > Ruditapes > Ruditapes philippinarum. The sequence continues at coordinate 31,876 of NW_026866573.1, forward strand.
TACTACCATATATTATAAGAATGTTCTAGGAGGGATTTTAAGGTCCTTTGTGCCTCCCTAGCAGTTGTCAGTGCACCTGAGCAGTCCTTAGCAGTCCGGCAACTCTCAAAAACATAAATTTTACCACTAAAATGATATTTTTCCTTAAAATAACACATTTTTTGTCACTAAACATACTACCTTGTATTATAAGAATGCCCTAGGAGGTATTTTTAGGTCCTTTGTGCCTCCCTAGCAGTCTTTTGTGTATCTAAGCAGTCCTTAGCGGTCCGGCAACTCATAAAATTTTCACCAAAATAATATTTTTTCTTAAAATTATAAAAAAAATTTCACTAAACATACTACCATGTATTATAAGAATGCCCTAGAAGGTATTTTAAGGTCCTTTGTGCCTCCCTAGTAGTCCTTTGTTGCTCCTTAGCAGTCCTTAGCGGTCCTTAGCAGTGTTTAGTAGGACCCAAATTTAAGTGTTGTACAAGTATAATTATTCGAGTAAACAGTGTGATAAATTTATAATAAATCTCATTAATAAGAACAATATGTGGGACAGTTCATCTTGTAACCTTTAACCTACTGAATTTATATAATGGACTTGCCCAGTGCTTTAAAGTTGGAACAGTCCATTAGTATTTTAAGGGATTTCAGTATCAAAGTAATTAATAGTTATAAGTATAAGTTAAGTTTGTGGTTAGGATGCAGGCTTGTATCATCAGCTCCATGCATAAGTAGTTGATTATTGCAGTTTGCACATTTCACTTGTTATGGAGGAAATAATTATGTTAAGGAGAAAATATTTTCCTGTTTATAGTGTATATCTGTACTTTAATTTTAGTTTTGATCTGCCTCATCCAGGTGCTTTTCTTGAAAGTTACAGTTCACTATATTATTATAATTGATTTGTTTGCTTTGACTTACTGTATAATATATTTATAGTTAAATTTAACATAATAGATAAAAAAATATTTATGGCTTTTCTGTAAATACATTGTTCCGTTTGTTGACCCTAAATGTAACCGTGTTTAATCCATACTACTTTATTAGGTAGTAAAGTTCAAACATTCGGGGTATCTTAATGCACTATAATTATAATGTAAAAGTGAATCTTTACGATAAAATTACTGGAGAAAAATTTGTAATTGTATGTAACCCAATTATACTATAACTTCATGCTTCACATCTCATGATTGGTGTTGTTTTTTTTTTTTTGTGTGTGTTTAATTTGAGATCCCGGATATAGGGTTTAAGCTCGGATATATAAATACATTTTACAATTGACTTGGATGTACAGACGTTATAAACAGGAGCTAGCTATGGCAACTAAGGAAATTAGCAAAGTTTTCGTGCAAATGCGAGAGGTTGTTGCAAGTGATAAAAGCTCAAATGTATTTATTGTCGTCGGGGCTTCGGTTAGTTATTTTTAATTGTATTTTTGCTGCTTTTTTTTAATTTTTTATTATTATTATTATTATTATTATTATAGTTCAAGTGCAGTGAAAGGATCAAGTTTTTTAAGTGGGTTCTTATACATGTGTAATTATCTGCAACTATTAAAAATAGTTACTTTATAGAAGTGTCAGACTGTATTTAAGTGCCACAGAAATTTCAGGCATAAAATTAATAAGTATAAAAAATTTTTTTTTCAAAGTATGAATTTTTCAGAGTAAAAATGATATGATTGATTTAATTTCAGATAATATACTATTCTTATGATTATTATTCATTAGGAAAGATATTAATCATGCAGTTTGTTTTCAGATAATAATCAAATTAAATACATGTATTTATTTTGTTTATCTCAAAATCTTAAAAAGTCATATTTTAAGAGAGCATTTTCACCATTAAACTTTTTTACTTGTTTTGTTTTTGTTTGTTAGTATTATATTTGTTTAACCCTTGGCCTGCTGAATATGCCCATGTGAACAGTGCAGACCAAGATTAGCAAGCACATTATAAATTATGTACTGTCAGATCATTGTCTGCACTGTTCCCTAAGTCAGTTAGTGCATATTTGGAAAAAAAAAAACCTATAAATCATGTATGGTATTGTCCAGATTATTTAAAGATAGACAAGTCCCTTTAAGACATTTAAGCATAGTAAAGACTTAAACAATTCAACGATGTCAGTGTTTTTAGAATTTATTATACTGTGTAAAGAAGAGAACACTTATTTTTCCTTGTGTGGTCTATAAGATAGTTTAAAAATTGGAGTGGTGAGCAAGACTCATTTCACTACATTTACAGTTTCACTGCATATATATTAGAAAAAGGTAATGACGGCAATTTAACTTTATTTTAAAGGGCAAAATACTTAACCATATATACTATGTTATTATTTAAGCCTTAAAATATATTGCATTAAAAACAATTTAGCAGTTTCTGTTGATTTGCAATCATAATAATATAATAATCTATGATACAAAATTTGCAACAATTTTGATAGAATTTTTTTGTACATACAGGAACTTGCATGAATTTCAAACCAAATTCTGATAATAATTAACTATAAAATTGATTATCGTCTAAAATAGATTGAGAGAATGATTTTAAAATTTGCAAACAAGTTGTTGGTCCAGACCTTAACCAAATGATATTGGTACACAAACCTTTTATAAAGAAAATTCCTGTGAGGTCATGTCAAAAAATCTTAGTGGAGTCCCTTTAATTGGCAAAAATTCTATGGTATTCTATTTTTGTTAACACTTGTAAGTTTGTATGAAAACAGTAATTATATGGCTGATAATGTATGATAGAATGGTTATTATAATGCCATACAAGAAAAAAAAATCGTTGTATGCATTGTTAGCAAAATATTTTCAACATCAAGGTTGACATTAAAATTTTTCTAAGATGGACCATTTTGAATTTGAGGAAGTTCATTTGGTTCAAAGAAAAAAAAAAGAGTAAAACTTGAATTGTTGTTATATATTGAGGTGTTTTCTTTGTTTATTTCAGGGTGACTTAGCAAAAAAGAAAATCTACCCAGTATTATGGTAAGTTTACTTTGTTTACATTCTGCAACATGACACTATAGATCTGTGTAGGTGGAAATCCGGTTGTGAAATATTTGTTCATCTGATGATTGTATAAGATCTTGACAAAATTTTAATTTGAAATCTTGACAAATTTAAATTTGAAATTCTATTCAAAGTTGTACAACAGTACATATCAGTGTATATAAAGCTTTAAAGTTCTTAATTGTATTGTTTCCTCATTTTACTCCTCTGATGGTATTTGTTTCTGTATAAGAGCCTGGGAAATTTATTTTTAAAACAAAACTTGTACAATCCTCTGCGAAGTTAAATTAACTTGAAGTCTGTGTCTTTAACCCTTAACCAGCTGAGTTTCTTAAATGGACTTTTCCTACTCCAAATTCTGGAAGAATCCTTAGTTAAATTTATCAAACTTAGGGATATCAAGATGAAAATTTGAAGTTGGTCAGGCAATAGTATAAAACTGCAAGTCAGACTGCATGGATGTAGGCTGGTCAGGCTATAAACTGGCTAATAACTTTTGACCTCAGCAGGTCAATGTTTAAGCTTATACTAAAATAAATCAAGATCATTTTAATTATAGAAAATAGTAGACTTAAATAAATATATTCAACCTATGAGGTGGTGACATGTGGTTTCTCAAGTCCTCCTCTGCCTTTAGTTTAAAATAAATTCTATATAAACAGACTGATTTCTCAAATGAGGACATGAATGTAATCATAGTAATAATTACTGTATATGTACATAGATTTGTACAACTGTCATTAACATGCTAATTATTATATTATTATATCTCATTAGTAATAAAATTTACAGTTATTGTGTTTGCTTTGACCACGTGTGGAATGTGAGACAGATACATGTACAGTACTATAACAAGATATATGTTTTTATGATGTTTACATTTTTGTACTACATGTACATCATGCTGTATCCACATATCCTGTTACTGTCAAATGTTACGATAGGTTACCAGGATATCTATAAATAAGAAAGATAAGAAGAAAAAAATGCAAACACTCTGTTCCTCAATGTGAGTGTGCATATAGTATGCAAAAGATAAAATTCTTTTTTTTACAAAAAGTTTTATTTTCAGAGTGGGAATTGGCTTTGAGGTTAAGATGTCTACCTCTCAATACAGAGGTCATGGGTTTGAGCTCTCCTGGGATTATAAAAGCTATGTTTCCTTAAAATTTACATTAGTACTATTTATGCAGTCCTAGGGTCTGACTCAAGAGCTGTTAAATAATCTTATTTCATGCTTTCCAGTGTTTTATTGTAATATATCAGATGATTATATTCTGATAAACCACTAGTGAAATTTATAAAATATAATTTTCACTGTAGCCAAACTATATTTGAATGCGGATGATTTAAAAGAAAATCATAACTAAATTGAATAACAGGCAGAAATAAATGCCGTAATGCGTAAATTTTGCTTCTTTAGGAAAATAAAGTCAATGTTACCATACATCATGTTAAAAATGTAACAAAGTTAGAGAAATTTAACAGAACTATATTTCAAAATTGATGATGTGACGTCATGATGTGATGACGTCAAAAAGGAGAATGCGCAACGTTACGCGGCAAAATCAGTAAAAAATACTAAAAATCACTTAAAAAGCATGAAATAAAAAGAAAATTTATTTGTTTTACATATAAGATTGAAATATATTTCATTCGTGAACACCAGCTATTATATTTTCACTCGTGGCTACGCCACTCGTGAAAATATTGCATCTGGTGTTCACTCAGTGAAATTATATTTCAATCTTACATGCAAAACAAACAAATATCCTCTATATAAAGCTTAACTTGCAATGAGTTTGATATAAATTTGAATGAATAAAGGAATGGGTATTATACAGTAATTTAGATTTTACTTTTTCAAAAAGAAAAAGAGAGGTAACTGAAGCTTGCAGTATATCCGGGATGGTGTTGTCATTTGACACCATTTGATACAAAAATAAAAAACCTTCACTGATCATGATGATTATCTCCCTTGATAACTTATAATAGAACTTCTAAAAACTGGGCTTTGTAAATTTAAAATGGTTGCCATTTCAATTCCCACTTAGAGCCGATTTTTTTTCTGGCGCATTTGAATTATTCACATACAAAGTATTAATACATGTGTATTTGTTATGATATTGAGTTGATAATATAAGTGGTTAAACCCCTCAGCTGTTGAATTAACATAAAAAAAACAGTCCTGGGTGAAAACTTGATATTACCACTTCAGTATTTTTCAAAGAATAAAACATGTACATGTACCTCAATTTACATAAAATCTCTTTCCTGTTCTGTATGCTTGCAAAATTGAATACAGAACCAGATGATAATTGAATCAGTTTTCTCTAAGAAACAACTTTATTTGATTATTTAGAGAGAAAAGTCAATAGTTTGAATCAGTCTTTATGGTTTAATTAATGATTTCGATATTTGCTTTGTTGAAGTATTCTTATTTTCAGGAAATTATTCCTGTTCTGGCTTAGGTTCAAAGAGCCGCTGTAAATAAATGCTGATTCTAGATAAGTGCATTAATAACTTATTGATCCAACATAGCAGGAAAATACTTTATATCCTTTCAACGACTAATCATAATGTAATAAAATGTAATCGCGAAGGTGGCACATTTTGGCTTCCATCAATTCCACATATATCTCCGGAATTTATATGTGGCCCTAAAATTGAAACATATAAATGTCATAATACTGGATGTTATATATTGTGGTCAATAATGACTTTATGACACAACTCTGTCCATTTAAAAAAAAAACACACAAAAACTGGGGAAATTCGACAAAATTGAATATTTGTTTTACCACAAACACAATCATGTTTTTGAGTACATGTGCGTCACATGACTTCTGTAAAAATGATAATGTTTTTTTTTCGAAAAAAAGTTAGATATTTAAGATAGGGAACATAGACAAAATTATACAATGCACAGAACATTATCTTATGGATCAGTTCAGATGTGTTTTTTAGTATGTGGGGTCCAAATTTTTTAATGATGACACAAAAAGTATTACAATGAAACTTCAAAGGATATTTAGCATACCCAAAAGTATTAAAAATTATTTACAACTCGATAAAAAATAGCAGCTATTTTAATGTTTAATATATCAAGAAATGTTTTGTTTTTATGAAATAATGAGAAATGTTAGTTGTAAATTGATTTTAACAATTTGTGTCAATATTGTGCTTCCTTTTTCTCAATTTTAAGAAAATAACAATTAATCTTCAAAAGTTCAAGAGAATTCAGAAATTATCTTTCACAAATCAAAAAGGCCCAGGCCCTTCACAATTTAGGGGAAAACAAACAAATTAAAAAGATTTTTCTTTCCATATTTCAGGGAGCTATATAAAGATGAACTATTACCAACACACACCTACATTATAGGGTATGCCAGAAGTAACTTAACCCTAGATCAGCTACAAGAACGATGGGCCCCCTATCTGAAGGTAATATTTCTTTGTTAAACTTTATTATTAAAATACATAATATTTTATTTCTTTGTGGGGTTTGACTGGCTGATATTGTCAATGAATCACTCAAGATCTTATTGGTTACTTATACACACAGACTTTTTGTGGTCACTAAAAGTGACCTGCATGACCAAGGGCACAGTGGTTAAGGTTTCTGACTCCAAAGGCTGTTACTATGGGGAGTTCAAATCCCATGAGTGACTGAAATTATTACATGTCAGAAAGGAATGGACTGTTCCAAATTAAATGAGTGACAGCATGGTTGAGTGGTTAGTGCATCATTGCTAGATATGTGGGTCATTCTTCATTTAATATATTTATAATTTACATACTCAATTTAATCAAGTTTTTTTTTTCCAACAAGAACCAGTTTGTACATTAATGCACCACAGATATAGACTAAAAGATTCAAAAGATATATAGATATATTGTTAATGACAGATTTATTGCTTGATTTTTCTTATACTGATAATTTAAGTGAATAAGTTATCAAAAGAAAAGGTTTTAGTGTTTTAGATTTTAGTGTTTTTAGTGTTCATTAAATGTTGCTATCAATATTTCTGTTAATTTATTTTGAATGTTGTGTATGTTGTACATATATACTATTTTTAAAATAATAAATTCATTCAATAATTCTAACCACATCATACAAACACAACCAGATTTTCCTCATTCTACAACAGAACTTGTTTGTCCAGGAAGTAGATTTACAGACAAAAAAGATGATGGCTTTCATTATCATGTAAGAGATAAGAGTAGGCTTAGGCCAAAAAATAAGTCCCATTTCATGTCTAACCACCTAATCACTTTTTTCAACTGCAAACCCTAGACTTTTAGCTTATCAGGTCAGGTAATATAAACTTTCAGCCATTTATTCTGGGCCATATTACCTGTCAGAGATTTATTCTAGGTCATATAGCCTGTCTAAAGATTTATTGTTGGTCATGTAACCTATCAAAGAATTATTCTAAGCCATGTAACCTGTCAAAGATTAATTCTAGGCCATATGACCTGTCAAAGAATTGTTCTAAGCCATGTAACCTGTAAGATTTATTCTAGGTTGTATATCTTGACAAAAGATTTATTCAAGGTCATTTATCTTGTAAAAAGATTTTTCCTAGGTCATATAACCTGTCAAAGATTTATTCTAGGCCATGTTACCTGTCAAAAGATTTATTCTAGGTCATATAACTTGTCAAAGATTTATTCTAGGTGAATATTACCTGTCAAAATATTTGTAACTAATGATATAAAAAAATATAAGAAAAGATAGTATAGTATATTGTACCTACCTACCCTCTTGTTTTTGCCTGGAGACTGGAAACAAATCTCTTTTTTTGGCCTTAAAAGATTTATTTTTAAACCAGGAAATCGGACTGATAAAACACATCTGTATTGACAATGGGTACTTTTTTATTCATCAGGTGTCGGAGAAGGAACAAGGAAAATACAAAGAGTTTATCAAGATCAACAAATATTGTTCCGGGCAGTATGACAAAACGTCCGATTTTGGACGTCTTGATAAAATGATTGCCGATATCGGCAACTGTAACAGACTGTTTTATCTAGCCCTACCACCGTCAGTTTATGAAACTGTAACCTTGAATATAAAAGCTGTATGCATGTCTAAAAGGTAATCAAGGCTTTTTAATTTATATAAAAAAATATTTTTTTTAATCAGTTGATGTTATGAAAGGTTTAGAGTAAGATGGCATCTGACATGTCAAATATAATTTTTTTTTTAATGAAAGTTTATTATAAGTATGTCATGATTATGCATTCATATCTAGATAAGAAATGTGAGCACTCTGAATTCATTTTTAATCAATATATCTTACATTTGAATTTATAATTATATTTTTTATTAAAAGCAGTTTTGTGAAATAGATAAATATGATTAGAAGAAAAAAAATCTGCATAGGCGTTGTGTTAAGGCTTAGTCTTTGGTATTGTGGTTTTACAATAAACCAAACATTGTTTGAATTAAATACAATAAGTGGTGGCTGATATGAATTATATCTCACTGATACGTGATATTTCATTAGTAAGCATATAATGGAACTTTATAATTTATCAATAGAAATAGTTGTACTTTAAGTTAAAAAATGTCACATTTATGAGCTCAAACAGATAAAAATGCTGTGCAAAATTTAATAAATGCTTTATTTTGTAAAATTTGTAAAATCCTCGCATATAAATATATAATTTACTTTGTAGTGATAAATGGACTAGAGTGATCATAGAAAAACCATTCGGCCGTGACCTTGACACCTCAGAACATTTGTCCAATCATCTGTCATCATTGTTCCGCGAGGAGGAAATCTACAGAATCGACCACTACCTCGGCAAAGAAATGGTCCAAAATCTCATGGTTTTAAGGTATTATTTTATGTAATACTACATGTTTGAAATGAATAATTTTTGGAGTTATTTTCATCAAAAGGAAGGAAAATTTATCCTAAGAGATGGCTTTAATCTTAAGCTACCTTGGTCATGAACATTATGTTCTCTCATGATATAAGCACTGGTTAGCTTAAGGAAGCAGATTTTAGAGCTGTAAAATAAGCTTTAATTACATTTAAACCCCAACTTCAAAGGAAGAACACATATATATCATTGGTTATACAAGACCACCATTGATTTTTCTTGTTTGAATTAAAGAAGGTGATTTTACCTATTTTTAGCTCACCTGAGCACAAATGGCTCAAGGGTGAGCTTTTGTCATCACTCTGCGTGCGTCGTGCGCCTTCAAAAAATGGCGTAAAACTTTTCAAACAACATCTCCTCCTAAACCACATGGCCAATTGCAACCAAACTTTACAGAAATGATCCTTTGGTGGTCACCTTTAAAAATTGTTCAAAGAATTCAATTCCATGCAGAACTCTGGTTGCCATGGCAACCGAAAGAAAAAACTTTAAATATCTTCTTTAAAAAAACCCAAAGAGCTAGAGCTTAGATATTTGGCATGAAACATTTTCTAGTGAGTGTCTACCAAGTTTGTTCAAATAAAAGCCCTGGGGTCAAAATTGGCCCCGCCCCAGGGGGTCATTGATTTTCCCTATATGCATATAGTAAAACCTTAAAAAATCTTCTTTGAAAAAACCCATAGAGCTAGAGTTTAGATATTAATCATGAAACATCTTCTAGTGAGTGTCTACAAAGTTTGTTCAAATAAAAGCCCTGGGGTCAAAATTGGTCCCGCCCCAGGGAGTCATTGATTTTCCCTATATGCATATAGTAAAAACTTAAAAAATCTTCTTTTAAAGAACTCAAAGAGCTAGAGCTAAGATATTTAGCATGAAACATGTTCTAATGGATGTCTACCAAGTTTGTTCAAATAAAAGCCCTGGGGTCAAAATTGGACCCGCCCCGGGGGGTCATTGATTTTCCTTATATGTGTAAAGCAAAAACTTAAAAAATCTTCTTGAAAAAAAAACCCATATAGCTAGAGTTTAGATATTAAGCATGAAACATCTTCTAGTGAGTGTCTACAAAGTTTGTTCAAATAAAAGCCCTGGGGTCAAAATTGGCCCGCCCCGGGGGGGGGGGGGGGGGTCATTGATTTTCCTTATATGTTTATACATGTAGCAAAAACTTAAAAATCTTCTTTGAAAAAACCCAAATAGCTAGAGTTTAGATATTAAGCATGAAACATCTTCTAGTGAGTGTCTACAAAGTTTGTTCAAATAAAAGCCGTGGGGTCAAAACTGGCCCCGCCCAAGGGATGTCATTGTTGTTTACTATATGTGTATAGTTAAAACTTAAAAATCTTCTTTTAAAAAACCCAATGAGCTAGAGCTTAGATGTTTAGCATGAAACATCTTCTTATGGGTGTCTACCAAGTTTGTTCAAATAAAAGCCCTTGGGTTAAAATTGGCCCTGCTGGGGGGGGGAAGGAAGAGCAGGTGGGAAGGTCATGGTTTTTCATTATATGTGTGTAGTAAAAACTTAACATCATGAAACATCTTCTAATGGGTGTCTTCGAAGTTTGTTCAAATAAAAGCCCTGGGGTTAAAATTGGCCCTGCTGGGGGGGGGGGAGGAGGAAGAGCAGGTGGGAAGGTCATGGTTTTTCATTATATGTGTGTAGTAAAAACTTAACATCATGAAACATCTTCTAATGGGTGTCTTCGAAGTTTGTTCAAATAAAAGCCCTGGGGGTTTAAACTGGCCCCGCTCCGGGGGCCTATATACAGGTGAGAGACCTCAGGGCCATCATGTCCCTCTTGTTTAATGTCTGTTTATCAACAATTTTAACATTTTTCAAAACAGACTGGTCTTCACTGGCAGGTTTGACTGTGTATTCAAATTTGTATTTGATATATTTCAGGTTTGGGAACAGAATATTCAGCCCTATATGGAATAGAGATAGTATAGCATCAGTTGTAATCAGTTTCAAGGAGCCATTTGGAACACAAGGCAGGGGAGGTTACTTTGATGACTTTGGTATAATCAGGTTAGCTTCTATTAACTCCCCTGTTTAAAGATGAAATCCTGCTGTTGAGATTGCTTTGTGATGCTGAGTTAAGACTAAAAGTTAGTTCCTTTTTCAGATTCAAGGTATTAAGCAGTGTGGGAATAATTATTTAAAACTTGTTTCCACGATTTAATTTTATAACCTTCGGCAAACACATTTTAAAACTTGTTTACATGATTAAATTTTCAAACACTACAATGGAAGATAATGACTTTGCTGTGCTGCAAATCTAAGCAGTCTAAGCATATTATACTGTTGGGTTCTTGGCTTGAACCCCTAAAATACCAAATGAGCATGTCCTGATTTAAAACAGGGCTAGTCTATTGCTGTAACTCAGAGGGTGAAGGGTTATAAAATTATGTTTGTGTTTTTTATTCCGAATAAATACATTATTCAAAGTTTCATTATTTTTTATCCCCTAATTTTAAAGGCACATTATGCCTCATAGGTCAGTATTTTAGAGTATGTTAGATGTTTAACAACTGAAAAAAGTTGCTAGTGATGTGTCATAACAGTAGAAAAATGTAGTATTTTGACTTCCATACAAAACACTAAATCACTTAAACTGTACTAATTGCCAAAAAGCAACAGATGAAAAAGATGGTTCACGTAATTGGCCAATGAGTAACATTACTGAAACTATTAAAGTTCACCAAAAATAATAACTTTTGAGAAATAAAAAGCATTTCTGAGGCATAATGGGCCTTTAAACAACAGTTATTTTCTATGTAAATTTCTGCTTTATTTTAGAGATGTAATGCAGAATCACCTGCTACAGCTGATGACCTTGGTTGCCATGGAGAAACCACCAACTACTGCAGCAGAAGATATTAGAAATGAAAAGGTACATGTCAGTGCTGATACACTTTTGCAGCTTGTAAATGTGCATTAGTAGTGCACTCATATTTATAACACACACTTGCGGGTGTCAGACCCTATTCCTTAGCTTGAATTGCCCCTTTAAACAATAGATAAAAACTTTTAACACAAATTGAGCATCTGTATAATTATCATTAAAATTGTTTTTAAACCATTTCCACAAGAAGTAAAAAAAGTCCCATGTACTGTTAACTCTCAAAAAAATTGTCTCATTTGTGTAAAAACTTGGATTTTTTTTATTGCTTGTTGACAGGGGTGGTTTAAGCTGGGGGATAGGGTGTGACCTCCAAGTGCCTATGATTTATAATGGACAGGAGATTTTTTTAGATTTTTTCTATCAATCATGTGAATAAGGCAAATTTTTTGTAGGGCTTGTTTAATTTTCTGACAAAATACATGCTTCAGTATAGATCGAGAGAAAATGAAATTACATGTACATAATTCTACATTTTGCTAAGCAAACGATGGCAATTTACATTACAGGGAGAGACATTTATTAAATTCAATACATAAATTAAATTTTTACACATACATGTACATATTTGAAAAACTTGGTAATTTTTAAAATTGATAAAAAATCTCGTGACTGCTGAAATTATAGAAGCTATGTATACTAAAAAAAGAGAAACACCAAAACTTTCATCCCATACTCACTGTTTTAAGAAATTTCCACTCTGTAAAGTCAAGTTGTTCCTGTATTTTTGTTTCAGGTCAAGGTGTTGAAGAGCGTACCACCAATCACTATTGATAACGTAGTACTAGGACAATACGTGGGTAACCCCGATGGGAAAGGTGATGAGAAGCAAGGGTACCTAGATGATCCAACAGTCCCTGCAGGTATACCTCAGATGACATTGTTTTCTATTAGCGCAGATAGACTTAAAGCTATTTATGCTAGTTTATTCATAAAAGAAGCTGTCTGTCTATGTTTAAACATCATTAATCTACTTCTTGCTAAAGCCAGTGATTACTTAGTTCTAACCTAAAATCAAAAGATGCATCCATGTAGTTAAGGTCATTTGATTTCAAACCACTTGTCGCTTACTGCTGTGGGTTTGAATCCCAAAGGGGACTTTGAATTCTTTCATGTAAGGAAGCTATCGTGCTAGCTTGCAGAAGGTTGATGGTTCTACTCAGGTGCCCATACTGGCCTTAAATAATGCATGGTCTTCCTCCACAAAGTCACCGTTTGACCATTTCAGTATTGGTGCACTTTAAAACCCAGCAAAATTAACAACCTGAAATCAAAAAGTAAGATTAAGTGTCCACCATAGGGCTTGTACTTAATGTTTCCTGGATTTAGATCTAGTCAGCACAATCACAAGACTAAAGGTTTATTTCAGATTATACTTTGTAGATAAGAAGTTTTTTATGCTCTAAAATGCGGTATATGTTGACTGGTTTTGGATTTTTACTTTGTACAGGTATTTATCCAGTAATCTTACGGAACCATGGTGGTTCTACCAAGGTGCATACTTGTGCCTGAAATAATGCACAATTAGGGCAGCCGGGGTATTTTCCCACCATTTTAAACTGGAAAGTTAAAACCAAATCCAAAAGATGAAAAGATCTATGGCTTTCATTGATTTTCATTTACAAACAATATCTACAAAGTTTATCTTAATGTCTGCCTTTACCTAATAAGTAATGCTTGTTACAGAACAATGGATAAGTCATCTCATAGCTATAGAGTTTAAAATACTAAAAAACATGGAAAGATGTTTTGACACAAAAAAAATGAAGAAAAGGATAAATCCCTCTAAGTCAAGTTATTCTAGACATGCCCATCAATGTTACAACTCTAGATTTGCTTTGACAATTAGTGGTAATAAGAGGAACTTTCTTAATTATGCCCCAGGAGTTTCTAATTGAATTTATTTGATTTATTTATAGGTTCAGTGACGCCGACATTTGTAACAGCAGCATTATTTGTACGCAATGAGAGATGGGACGGTGTTCCATTTATACTAAGATGCGGAAAAGGTAGTAGTTCATATCACTTTTCATGGATATTTTTCAAACTATTTCAAAATTCATTCAGTGGTTTTTTAATTAACCTTTCCTACATTATATTGACAGCCACAGTGACTTGTTCATTAGTGTACATCCATGCTGTTTGACCAGACTGTATTGATTGTTCACTTTTAGCCTGTTTTTGTGTCACCTCTACAGAGTAGTGGCAACATATAGGGATCACTTCTCTGTCGTCTGTCCGTCCTTCTCTGTCACAAAACTCGTCTGGACTATTCCTCAAAAGCTACTGGTGCAAATTCATCCAAACTTGACAGGAATTACCAGTACCAAGTCTAGTTGTGCATAACTGTGGAATTATCCTGTTCAATGATTTTTGTCAGAGTTATGGCCCTTTAATGAATTTTATTATTAAAGTTTGTCTGGGCAGTACCACTCATGAAATTTCACTGAAACTTTACAGGATTGATCTGTAGCTCAAGTCCTTGTTGCATATTACACAAGTCTTCTGGTTGAATGATTTTGTGCTGAGCCAAGGCTCTTGTATAAAAAAATGTGTTTTGCCCTGTAAATGGTTTTTGTGTCACCTGCTACACAGTAGCTGCAACATGCAATTGGCTATCATGAGGCGACACACGTGAACACTGACCACTCTTGTTTATATCAAAACTGCTTGAAATACAATGGACAAATCCAAGTTCAATGCAAGTTTTATAATAGCCGCTTGTTTCGTTGATAAATGACTTCCGTGTAAATAAGTCATCAGCCGTGTTTAACATTGTAAAATCTGCTTTTACAGCATTAAATGAACGCAAGGCAGAGGTGCGTGTACAGTTCAAGGAAGTACCAGGTGATATATTCAGCGAGGGGAAGGTTAAACGTAATGAGCTCGTTATTCGGGTGCAGCCCAATGAGGCTGTGTACATGAAGATGATGACTAAGAGCCCGGGTATGAGTTTTGACTGTGAGGAGACCGAGTTAGATCTCACATACGGTAGTAGATACAAGGTATGCTTTGTTGTGTATTACTCTTTTTGTTCGCTTGCTTAGCTCAATGGTGGGTCATAGGATTTTTAGTCCAGAGGTCACTCGGGTTCAATCCTTGTGTAAGGCAAAATCCAACATGTCCTTTGTCTCTCACTGCTGTTTCAGAAATCATTTGGTTTGGTTAAAACAGGCATGAAAAAACAAAACAGAAATATAAAAAATATTTATTTTTGCACAGTGAACCTGAAGTTTGTTAACCAAATTTTGTCTCTGGTCAGCATATTTTTATCATCTGAAAAAAGTGAAGGTTTTATTGAATTCCTTCAATTTCCCAATTTTTCTGCTGATTTTGCCAAAAATTCCCAATTTAAAAGGCAAAAAAAAAAAAAAAAAATATATGTAAAGTCACTGGGCAAAATAACACAAATGAGCCTCCACTTTTTGTTCATGTGTTAAATGTCACCAGTTTAAACTCAATTGTGCTATATTTTACAGGGAGTTAAAATGCCGGAGGCTTATGAGCGCCTTATTCTAGATGTATTTACTGGATCTCAAATCAACTTTGTACGCTCAGACGAGTTATACCAAGCTTGGAGAATCTTTACACCACTTTTACACAAGATTGAAAACGAGAAGCCGAAGCCCATCCCATACAAATATGGAAGGTAACAGCTGCTTTGTTTGAATATTGTAGTGTCAAACACATGTAGTGGTTTTAAAGTGTGTATCTTTCCAAGCATGGCAAATAGACGCGTTTTAGTTAAGATATGGCTTAGTTTGATTATTAACTGCCCATCCGTCTTGTCCTGTATAATTGCCCAAAATTAAAAACTCATTCTTTGCCTGTGTGCACGATTTTTCTTTCCCTGTGAATCATGTACATCATTAATTCTGTATTCAGTACATTAGGAAATCCATAGTTTCCCGTAAGGTATTGAATTTCTAAAAAAAATATAAGTTTTCATTTTCAAGACTTAAAAATTTGAAGCAATTTGATTGGTATATCTTGAAAATAAAAACTCTTCCATATAAATAAGAATTTTACATTCATTAACTTATAAGTACGCTGGTTCAGTCTCAAAAAATCAGTTATTGCTCTTCTTATTTTATGATAAACACATTATTCTCCTTCTTATTTTATGATTAACATATTATCCCTCTTCTTATTTTATGATTAACATATTATCCCTCTTTTTATTAACCAGGTTTTCCGAAAGGAAAAAACTGGTTATTAGATTGAGGTATGTCGGCAGGCGGGCGGGCGGGCGGACGGGCGGGCGTAAACAATTTCTTCTGTGCGCAATTCCTCCTACATTTCTCAACAGATTTTGACCAAACTTTCACAGAAGCTTCGCCATCAAGTGCCCTGGCGCATATTGTCGGGGTTTTGGGATTAGATAATATTTGACCTAATTATGGCCCTTTGTTTTTTTCCTTATATAGAATATATAGTGAACAATGTCTTCTGTGCACGACATCTCCTACATTTCTCAACTGATTTTGACCAAACTTTCTCAGAAGCTTTGTCATCAAGTGCCCTGACACATATTGCCAGGGTTTTGCAATTGGTATATATTTGACCTAATTATGGCCCTTTGTTTTTTTCCTTATATAGAATATATAGTGAACAATTTCTTCTGTGCACAACTCCTCCTACATTTCTCAACGGATTTTGACCAAACTTTCTTAGAAGCTTTGTTATCAAGTGCCCTGGCGCATATTGTCGGGGTTTTGCCATTAGATAATATTTGACCTAATTATGGCCCTTTGTTTTTTTTCCTTATATAAAATATATAGTGAACAATTTCTTCTGTGCGCAACTCCTCCTACATTTCTCAACGGATTTTGACCAAACTTTCTCAGAAGCTTTGTCATCAAGTGCCCTGACACATATTGCCAGGGTTTTGCAATTGGTATATATTTGACCTAATTATGGCCCTTTGTTTTTTTTCCTTATATAGAATATATAGTGAACAATTTCTTCTGTGCACAACTCCTCCTACATTTCTCAACGGATTTTGACCAAACTTTCTTAGAAGCTTTGTTATCAAGTGCCCTGGCGCATATTGTCGGGGTTTTGCGATTAGATAATATTTGACCTAATTATGGCCCTTTGTTTTTTTTCCTTATATAAAATATATAGTGAACAATTTCTTCTGTGCGCAACTCCTCCTACATTTCTCAACGGATTTTGACCAAACTTTCTCAGAAGCTTTGTCATCAAGTGCCCTGACACATATTGCCAGGGTTTTGCAATTGGTATATATTTGACTTAATTATGGCCCTTTGTTTTTTTTCCTTATATAGAATATATAGTGAACAATTTCTTCTGTGCACAACTCCTCCTACATTTCTCAACGGATTTTGACCAAACTTTCTTAGAAGCTTTGTTATCAAGTGCCTGGCACATATTGTCGGGGTTTTGTGATTGGATAATATTTGACCGCATTATGGCCCTTTGTATATTTTTTCCTTATACAGAATATATAGAGAATAATTTCTTCTGTGCTCAACTCCTCCTACATTTCTCAACGGATTTTGACCAAACTTTCTTAGAAGCTTTGTTATCAAGTGCCTGGCACATATTGTCGGGGTTTTGTGATTGGATAATATTTGACCGAATTATGGCCCTTTGTATATTTTTTCCTTATACAGAATATATAGTGAACAATTTGTACAGTGCGCAACTTCTCCTACATTTCTCAATGGATTTTGACCAAACTTTCACAGAAGCTTTGTTATCAAGTGCCCTGGCGCTCACTAAATTCCCATGTTTCTACCAAGACATCATTCAAGTATTTTTTTAAAATTGTGAACATACTTTTCTTGATATCGCACAAAACACCACACGCCAATATTGTTGACAAAAGAAAATGACAAGAGACGCAAAAATGCAAAAATTAAGCAAAAATAAAGTACTGTTTACCTTTCTAAAACATTTGGGAAAAAAAGGCGAATAGACAACATAAAATTTCTCAATCATTTTTGTTTGAGGAATGTTAAAAAAGCCATAATTCCTCCTAAAAGTTCAATTAAAAACAAATGCCCCTTCATGACAAAGCTTCTGTGAAATATTTTGCTGAAAACCTGGTTGCATCGCATTGCGATGTTCCTTGTTTTACGATAAACTCATTTTTTGATGATAGCCGTTATTGTACATATGGTACAATATGATTATAAAAATGGTCAACATATAATTGATCATGAAGAAAAGCTTGTGCCGGTTCCTAGCTTTAGATATGTGACATAGGGCAGTTTTGTTTTGTGGGAACAGGAAAGCATAATTTGTGTTGTACACGTCACTTAGCAACAGAAAAGATTATAGTCACAAGCTTCTATGTTGTATCCCCATATTAATGTATTGTTGTTTTTTTTTCATGATTTTTTTTTTTTTTTTGCACAGAGTGGTCAATTTTTTATAATTTTTTTTTTTTTTTTTTGCACGGGGTGGTCAATCTTACTTGTTTCAAACAAATAGAAAATCAGACATAAATCAAAATTTGTCTAATACAGAAAATTGGTGGAAAGAAATGTTTGTAACTTGATTGCAAAGTCAAAATTTCGATAAATATTCAGAAATATAAATGCATTTTGGAATACAAAATTGATTGCAAATTCAAAATTAACAAAAAAAAAAAAATTCAGAAATATGAAGAAAGAAATATGATCGCATTATGGGATACTAGAATAACATTGCAGTATGGGATAGTCTTTTCACATGTATTCTTAGGCAATACATTCCAGCACCTTACCTTTTCTTGACACAAGTATAAGAAACTCAATTTCAAAATAAATTTATGACTTTTTTAAAGTGAAAAGGGATAGACAAGCCAATTTTGATTAAAATTCTCACTATAAGCAAAATTCTATAATAAATCAAGTCTTTTACTAACTCCAGGATGGTTTTAGCTTTCTAGAATTTCCTATACTAACATAATTCCTACTAGAATATACAAGAAATTAAAACATGTATATTATCTTTCGAGAAATTAAAACATTTACCACCCCTCGAGCTCCTCATTAACGCATTTATATACACTTGTGATCATATATATATAAATCAATTTATATCCCTAGACAATTTTGTTACCATCAGTTAAAGCTAGAAAAACCTCTGAAAACAATTATTGACCTTGAGAAAAAGTAGATGGTCACTAGCAAAGGTCAAATTTCAAGGTCAACAGGATTTCTATTGAAGAAATATTTATTGATTTATAAAGGAACTTTTGCTTGAAAGAATCTTACTTCATATGTTATTTAGGTCAAAGGTCAAGGTTATTATGGTTCTTAAATCAAATATATTTGAAAAAATTGTTTATTCATAAAAGAAATTTTGATAGAAAAAATCTTATTTTAGATACATGTACTTTAAATTATTGCTATTTTTCATGTCAAGAGGTCAAAGGTCAAGGTTACTTTGATTTTCAAATGAAATGTATGCGTATTTAACTAAAATAGGTTACCATACAGCTATTATTTTGTTTGACATCCTAAAAATCCCACAACTTTCATGCATGCAATAGAAATTTAATTCTACAATAGTTTTCATATCGTATTGTTTACCTGTTTTTCTTTCTTGTAGTGATGGTAGCTTGATTGTATATTGTATATGTGTTGTTTTCAGTCGAGGTCCGAAGGAATCCGACCATATGTGTGAACGACTCAACTTCAAGTATACAGGATCATATAAATGGAATGCACAAAAGCTGTAGGAAAAACAAAACTGAAACTGGGGTCAAAGGTCATCTATGAGAGAAATTAATTTAAGACTTTGCAGTACAGTACGGAAAATATTTGTTTCAGGACTATGGGACATTTTAAAATTGATCTAATATTACATGTGTTTGTACGGTTTCAGGACATTTGAAATTAATTGACTTACTAAGATGAGTAAATTAAGTAAATGCTTTATTGTCCTACCCTGTGTAAATTGAAGAAATCCTACATATGTTTATCAAAATGGTGGAATGAACAAATTGTGCCTTAATGCAGTATATACATTCATCAGATATTAAGATTTACAGTAGGGGAATCTGCTATATTCAAAACCTGAAGGTTTTTTTTTTGATTTATATACATTGTATTTTATACTTTTCTAATTAATTTATTAGATTTGAGTTGAATTTGTTGGTTAAAGGGTAAAGTAAGGATCTTGTAGGATCATGATTTGGACACAAGAAACCTGTGGATAAAACCTTAACTATGACATATTAGTTTTGACCTTGTCCTCTAAATGACCTTGACCTTGAAGGTCAAATTTAAGCCTCTGTATATAAGTTAATTTATTAGTTTGAATACAAAATAGAGCTCTGGTCCTAGGTCAAGAGTATTTCAAGTATTGTAAACTATTTGAGTACTATCTATGCAAAATTGATCAAAATAATCATAAAAGTAATGCAAATCTTCAGCCCTTCATCTTATAAAGGATGACAAATCCATTAGTGAATTGGTTGATTCTGACTCATGTTGGGTAATATCATAATAAATCCATTATTGCAATCACATGCTGCGGACATATTTCGTAATGCCTATTGCTAGTACTTAAAAGCCTCATATCGGAATGTTTTTGACTGTGTTGTCATTCAGTACCATCATGGCAGCAAACATGCTTGCTTATCAAAGGGTTCATTATTTTTAGTTTTATTTGGATTTGAAATATGTGATATCTGATCATGGTCTCCACTGTTTGCTAGACAAAACTGTTTGTAAGAAAAAAGTGGCGAATGGTTGAGTCCAGATTGAAAGATGGACAAGTTCATTGAAGATGTTTAGATCCAATTCTTTAGATTAGAGGCATATACTAGTCTTTTCGTGCCTGTCTTTTTTTAATGTCTGTCCCTTTGCAGACATCTTAAGATTTAGGCATATTAATATCTGCATCCTATAAGATTAAGCCTTCATACACAAGAAACCTCCTCTCAAAAAGACTTTGACATTCAAGGTCAAATTTAAATCTTCAACCACATATAAAATCAGAAAATTCATGACAAAATCAGAAAATTCATGACAACTTAATTGTCTAATATCAGATTTTGGAAAAGGTTACTTGTGCTTTATGAATACTTTTGTTATAGACTTAATTCACAACTTTCAATTTAAATGGCATAAATTCATATTCATTATGACATCATTGATGACATCATCAGTTACATTATCAATTACATCATCACTTTAAGATAATCAAGCTTATGTGCTAACAATCTGTTGTTTTGTTTTTTCTGGTGTGTTCTGTATTTGTTTTATAACCTTACACTTGATGTGTTAATTTGTTTAGTTTAGTAATTCCATTTTTTACATTTATACTTGTTGATTAATATTTTTCTCCCATAGCAGAAATGAAAAAAGTATTTGTATGTAATAATTGCTAGCTCAGTTAGCATAGATCTATATAGTGTTATTTCTTTTACATAATATTTAATAGGTTGTTAAATGTATTTATTAATTACTAAACACTAACCAGAATAAAAGATATATTGAAAAAAAATGTGTTATTATTTGGTAATGCATATACATGTAAGTTTTGCATTATTGAAACCAACTTATTCACCGTCATTCTGTAAAAAGCTTCGTCATATAAAAGAATCCAGTTAATGGTGAGATTTGAATCAACCTAGATAAGAGGCATGTGATTCAAAGTCAGCAACCTTAAAAACTTGACCACATATATGACCCATGTGAAGGATTATGACCAGTATAGATCCAGGCCAGCCTGGATAGTTGTGCAAGCTGATCAGACTCTGTGCTATTGATTGTTTTAATTTACCTTTTTGATACTGAAACCGTTTTGAATAAAATTTACTATTCCAAAAATTCAAATACAAGGCAAGCCCATCACACAAATTTAGGGATTTAGGGGTAAAACAACTTTGATAACAGTCCATAGTCTGTTTTAAAGAATCTGTATGTTGTAATTGAGGTTGTATACCACACTTAATGAAATTATATATATGTATATAATTATGCTTATAAAACAATTTTCAAAGTTCAAAGAATATGTAAAATATGTACTGCAAATATTTGTACATAAGATATGTAATCATTAAAATATGTAATCATTTAAATATGTACATTCATTTCTTATTGAAAAAAATGACTTAGTCTTTATAGAAAATGAATTTTTTATTACCTCCCTTTATTTACATGAAATGTTAAATTCGATAAAATCTTCATAAGTAATGCTTTTTGGAACTTACAAAATTGATAAATCTTTATTTGAGCATTACAAATTGATAAATCCTAATTTGAGCATTATATTTATGATATAAAACCATACAAAAATTGTGTTACAGGATCTTTAATTTGAATGAATTAAGTAAATTGTATTTGTTCATATATTGCAATATCTTTCAGATTTTATTACTTTTGGTTCTTGCAGGTTTTAAAAGCATTAAAAGGCCCAGTATTGATTCTTAAAAAGTAATGCTGCCACATTTAAGATACAATTACTTATAAAGCGTTGCCTTTAATCACCATTTGTGATCGAAATCCTAAAGCTTTTGTTCAAAATCTAAATAATTTACTAACATTGATTTACCATTTAATTTCCTTTTTCCTTCTGAAATAAAGTATATTTGTAGTGTCTCCTTAATACACTTTGGTTTACATTTCTATATTCTATTTTAACATTTAATTAACTTTGTCCGGAAAAAAAAAAGCTTCTTGGACATTATAATTTTGGCATACAAACAGTTTGAAACAGGTAAGTGTTCCTGAACTGTTTATGTTTAATTGTAATTTTTTTATCTAAAATAATGTAAATAAAGGAGATGAAAGGTTAAAGGGACTCCAATGAAGTTTTATAACATAACCTGTGAGACTGAAAATATTTTTTTAAGACAAATGTTCAATATAAATTAGTCCAATAACTTGTGTGCAAAATTTCAGATCATTCACTCACTCTGTTTTTCCAATATAATTATTCTAATAATGAAAATTGACCTTAAATTGAAAAGTGTTGCAATGCTTTATATTCAAAATGGTCTTACTGGCTAGTACTTATATACGACTTTCAATTTTGTATGAGTATATTCTTAATACTTTTGCATATCTTTCTGTTTTAAGTGCTCCAAATGATCTTTGTACGAAATAAAACTTTTATGTGTTTAGGCTTTTAAAGCTCAGTGGAGTTCCTTTAATGTAGAGAGTGTTATAGAAGAAAAAAAAAATGACATGTGATGTCAGATGTCTTATTTTTGCCGTTTGTTCATCAAGAAATTATTGAAATGTGAATAATTTATAATATGTCAGAAAGAAAAAGAAAAATTTACCTCGCATTTATTATATTTACTGTTGAGAAATAATATATGCAATTATGTTTTTAATATTTTTGTCTTGTTTATGACTTTGATGTTTAATGATACTTGATTTTTTACAGAGATTTATATGTCTCTGATTTTAAGGAAATTGGACTGTATGATATGTGTAACATTATTCAATTTTTTTACAATTTTACATATAATACCAATTTTTGGTATTAATTAAAATCCATAATGAGCAAATACATGTATTACTATATTATACTTTTAGATGTATTATGAAATTTTGATAAAATTGATAAAAAGACCAGATATGGAAATTGATATTTCATTTAAGTTTCAGAATTGGTACATATCATAAAGTGAATACATCTTTTTATAAAATAAGATATAAGCTTTTTTTATGATTATCTTTAAAAAAAAAGGGTTATCTTTTATAGCAGAATAAGTTATTTTTCAGTAGAAAGTTATATTTCAAAAGTAAGTAATATTTCAAGAGTAAATGATATTTCAAGAAAAAGTTGTTTTTAAAATAATTATTTCAAAGAGTGAGTCATATTTTGACAATATTAAAGTAATATTTCAAGAGTACATTTTTTTTTATTGAAAGTTAATTTAATACCAGAGTAAGTTATTTTTTAACAATTTAAGTCATTTTTACACTATCATTACATTATTAAAATCTAAAAGTAATAACAAAATCTTAAAGTATTAACAAAATGCTTAAAATATGAAATAGATCTGTTATTATTTTAATTACATGTGTATATTTCTATATTATTAATGTTTCTTTAATTTCAGTCGAGGCCCTGCAGAAAATGATGAGCTGTTTGCTAAACACAACTTCACCTACACTGGAACATACAAGTGGTCTCCCAGCAAAATATGAGATTTTTTGTGGGGGTTATTTTTGGTGCAAGACAATTTATACCAATCGAAGGACTTTGGTTTACACTGTACGAAGATGAAAGATCTAATTTTATACTATTATGAAGGATATTTATTTATGCCAGGGATAGAATTTAGCAATAATTTCTACTTGCAAATTTTTGCAAGTGATCAAATGATTAACTGGCAATATGAGGTAGTCAACTGGCATTTCCATTATCATGTATCTTATTATTATAATACACAATGACAATGTATTTTGAACATATTATGGTATGACAATTCTTAGGACCTTCATTAATTTTAGCATATTTTGTACTTGATTACACCAACAGCCTGAAAACTCAGAGGTACTGATCTACTTAAATAAATATTTCAGCTTATAAGTAAACACTTTACAGAGGAGTGCTACGCATTTACATTGGACCCTGATAAAACAACATGTGTTTGGCTGTTATAAATAGTCCATCAAAACATAGTCACAGAAAAAATAAGATAGAGCAACCAAAAATTGATTTTTAAGTTTTTAAGGTAAACTTCATCAATTACTGCATCTGGTACAGTAAACATCATCAGTTTCTGCAGCAGGCAGTTGCCAAGCATCATCATCAGCTCAGAAGATATCAATAATGTAAAAGTCCAAAATGAACAGTCACTTGCAAATAAATGCCAGCTAGAGTAATTTTTACTGGCATTATTAGATTTTAACTGGCATTTTGCCAGTATGCCAGCTTAAATTCGAACCCTGTATGCTGTTTATCAAGGATTTTAATTTAAACGGGTATAAAAAATTTCGATGAATACCAGTATGAAGGTGAAAGATTTAAATGAAGGATTTAGTTTTATAATGGGATGAAGGATGGTGATGTATACCAGTATGAAGATGTAGGACTTAATTTATATCATTAATTTATGAAAGATACTTATAATTATACCAGCATTATTAAAGATTAAAAAAAAAATAACCAGTATAATTATAGGAACTTCTTTTCTTTGAAAGCTTACCAGTAATGAAGGATTTAATTTTATACTGGTATGAAATGGTTAAAAGTGTAAATATACTGATATGAATAATTTTATCGTATACCAGTACAAAGGTATTTTTATTTATACCAGTATTCCTATTTTTCATTTTTACCAGTTACAGTACCAATAATACTGATATTAATAAGTTTAACATAAGATTTTTTTATTTATACTGGTATTGCTATTTTAAATTTATACCAGTTCCAATTATACTGATATGAATAATTTTAATATATACCAGTACAAAGGAATTTTTATATACCGGGTATACCGATTTTGCTATTTTAAATTTATACATGTACTAGTACCAATTATACTGATATGAATTACTGTATATTAATGTTTACCAGCACAAAGGAATTTTTATTTATACAGTACAAGTAGTATTATTTTGAATTCATAATATACCAGTACCAAGTTAATGTTTACCTTCAGAAAGGATTTTATTCATATGGGTGATTTATTCATTATATTAAATTACAGTATTCATGATCAAAATCTGGTCAACAATAAGTACCAGTTGTACATTCTTGCTGTATATCATATGAGCCGCGTCATGACAAAACCAACATAGTGCGTTTGCGACCAGCATGGATCCAGACCGGCCTGCGCATCTGCGCAGTCTGATCAGGATCCATGCTGCTCGCTATCAGTTTCTCTACTTGTTATAGAGTCTGTAAGCGAACAGCATGAATCCTGATCAGACTGCGCGGATGCGCAGGCTGGTCTGGATCCATGCTGGTCGCAAACCCATTATGTTGGTTTTATCGTGACACTGCTCATATGTCTTTAAAAAGTGTAAGTTGTAATTCCTAATATATTATTATTAGGTGATAAATTATAATGCCCAATCAAATGAGAGAGTGATCCACAACTATTTTGTTTGTAGTAGGTTACATGCAAAACTACGCAAAAAAAAAATGTTGTAAACCATTAAAAAAATCGAACAGAAAAAAATGGGGTTATTTTAATTTTTTTTCTTAAATAGCTGATTTTATTTTCTCTTGAGAAATAATGTTATTTAAGATGTAAATTCTCTCTGTGAGGGAAATATCAAAACTTAAAAAATACTGAAAAAAACTCAGAAAGGAAATTTTAGAAAGTTAAATTTCTTTTGTTTCTTATTCAAAATTTCTTTTGTATCCTTAATATAAAAAAAAATAAAAAATACTCTGAAAGGAGAATTTTTATTTGTATCTTATTAAAAATGAAAAAAATACTCGTAAAGGAGAATTAATTTCTTTTTTTTTATACTTGGAAAGGAGAATTTCTGTTGTATCTTATAAAAAATTTAAAGCACCTTTGAAAGAAGAAATTCTTTTGTATATTATCAAAAATTGAAAAATACTCGGAAAGGAGAATTAATTTCTTTTGTATCTTTAATATCAAAAATTAAAATATACCCGGAAAAGTGAATTTCTTTTGTATATTATCAATAATTTAAAAATACTCGGAAAAGGAGAATTTCTTTTTAAACCATGGTCATGAACCCTGGACATACATTTTTTTTTAAATGGAAAGTTGAGTATAAAGCTTTGTTAGGGGAAAACTTTTTTTTTTACTTTTTTTTTCTAGAATAAATATAATTTTGTGACAATAGGATTTTTTTGTACTTGTTTACTTACATATCAGGCTATAATATCATGACCTATATTGCTTGATTATTATTGCTCTTTACTTGTATTGAATGTTTTCTGTGCCTTAGAATATGGGCAGTATTTTTTTCATGCTTTCATTTTTCTCAAAAAAACAACTGGCTTAATTATTTTATTCTCTTTAAAAGTATAGTTAGATAGAAAATAGTTATAATTTCAATTTTATTGTAATATTTATATGTTATCATATACAAGTACATATATTGAAATGGCAAAGATAGGGTATACTTGTATCAAACTATGTGACTTTTAGCAATTTACTTGTATAGAAATTATTGTATGAATATACTCATATAATGAAATGGCATTGGATGAAAGGCTGTCTGAGGAATATTGCATTGAAATGCTATTTCATTATGGCATAGGTTTTTTTTTATTTCTGTCTCGGATATATCTTTCGTATCAAAGTAGTTTGCAACTTCTGTAGCAAATTACCTAAATAGACAATTTAATACTATTTGTCTAATTATCAAAATAGCAGCAGACTTCGGGAAATGGACAAAAAGCTCTCCAGTCCTGTCATTTTCAGAGGGTGTGGGGGGATGGCTTTTGTCCCTACTCATTTTTGGACAGGAGGGCTTTAGTCCTACACTTGCATACTTCAGTAGCATTCTACCTAAATAGCCAATATACTATTTGTCTAATTAGAATTTAGACAGGTTGCGTCTCGTGTTTTAATGTCCCAACTTTTTTTATATACAATCATATTGAATGATCACCCCCTCAATCATCTTATGTGTACCCTATTTCTGGGTTTAATAAAAGAATCAAGATATATTTTTATATAAAATTCACAAGTTTGGTTGAGATCATACAGTGGCAAACTTTTACATTCAGGTTTTACAGTATTTTTTTTTTTTTTTTTTTTTTGCAAATACATTTGTCTGCCAAAATTGCATAATTGTAAACATAGAATCTCACTACAGTTTGGTAAACATCTAAGAATTGAATGTATGTTATAACAGGTCAGAGCAAAATACTGCAAGTTTTAACTTTTAAGTCTGCTGCCGGCAACAGATTTTACGTATGTGACCAGTGCAGACCATGATCAGCACTCAAATCTGTGCCATCTGAATATGGTCTGCACTGTTCTCTATTCAGTCGTACATATTTTAAAACTTTCCCTAAAATGTTGAATAATTTTATCCAGATTGAAAGATGGGCAGTTATTTGGCGAGGCTTTGATTAATGTAAGATTTGCCGCGTTGTACAAGCGGTCTGGTGTTATTTGTTGTCTGTTTTCAACATGTGTTACATGCAAAAATAAAAGTTTACAATTAATGACTATCAACAGCTTGAACCTCAAACATTTCTATCTTAAATGATTCTCTTATTCTGGTCCCTCCACTGACTTAACTTCTTGTGAAGACTATCTATCATTCTATATTAATTTAGCGTTTATGCTCATACATTTTAGCCTTACATTCATGTGCAGCTGTTGTAGCAAGTACGGACCAATTTACTGACCAGTTCTTTGCAAATAGCTGCCATTTTTTACCATTTGACCGGGTCTTTAATTTACTTACAAATTCTTTGCAAATAGCTGCCATTTTTTACATTTGACCGGGTCTTTAATTTACTGACCAGTTCTTTGCAAATAGCTGCCATTTTTTACATTGACCCGGTCTTTTAGTTACTGACGTGAAATCGAAAGTATTATAAAAAAAACTCTTGTCGTTACACTGGACAATATTTCTTGTATTTCTTGTCTTGTTTAGAATGATTTTTGCTATACCTTTTTTTATATTTTGCAAATGTTTACAGTTTTTAGTCTACCCAGTGAAGATTTGAACTGTTTCAGTATATATATTTTAATGATTTGTTATGTGTAATCATACATGAAAATATTTACTCATGAATGTGTACTTATGTTTTACAAAATTAAAAATGATTAAAATATTTTGGAAGGTCAATTCAATTCTTTTTTATTGGTATGAAATATAGTTAATGATACAATGTTATAATCGCTGCACCGACACAGAGAACTAGGTGTTCTGTTTTAAATGGATGGCGGTGAAGAATGGCACAAAATTGCAAGATATGGCTTCATTCGGGTAGAATTCGATATTATCTCTGTAGACGGTGTTACCCAGCCGTTTGTATCTATTTTATAAGAGAAGAACGAGAATAAATACAAACTTTTTTCATTGAAACTTGTAAGCGTTTCAAAGAAGTCTTCAGCTGTAAATTAATACATGTTGAAGTTTAAAAGGATTTGAGTGTCTTATTCTGCCATAAATGGGTGTGTCTTATTTTGCCAGAGGGGAGGTCCAGGCTTTCTATGAATGGAATCAATAAATTGATGCAATGACAGTGTGCTCATCGCACACAGATGATTGAAGTAAAGCATTTGTTAAGTACCAACAACTTCAATGTTTTTTTTCAATTTATTTGAACTACATGTATACAATGTATCTAAATCATTAACTTTTACAATTCATTAGCACAAATATTTCTTGCCTAAAACACTTTAAGTTTCGTCTAGAGACTTGTCATACAAAATATGAAAATAACAACATTTTAATAACAAAAAACCATAATAATAGTATGTACCCATATATAACATATACAATTTAAAAGCAAAAATGTATAAAAGCGTATCCGTATAAACAAAATATCACAGTATCAGAATTTCTAATGCCGCTACTTTAAATAATGACAATAATGTTCATTATCTATGAAATCAGTGTGTTTCATATAGAATGAAAGATCTCGGTGAAATCTGGCAGAATATATAATGATATAGTACTAAATGTAGCTAAGAAAAAAATCTTTTTAAAATTCTTTGTTGAGTGAAAAGCATTCAGAGGAGAATGAACTTTACAATGGTATTCACATACAGTTTTGAAAAACAATTTTCTGTATTTCGTCCCTAAAATTATAAGCAATAACACAGATATATTTAAATGGAATGAAAGCTCTGACGTCATACACCAGGGATTCATTATCCCGCAAGTTCGCGTTTTTGCGATATTTTCCGAGACCATGTTTGACACGAGAAAATTAACCAATACGTAATATAAGTCTCTAGCGATAATTAATATCGGAATATACAACGATATAATGTATAACATTTTTGCTGTGTTTTAAAGTATTAGACGCCACTCAATAAACTGTCTTACCAAGTTTGCACTACAATTATTTTCATAATTTGTTATTTTAAAAGTTACAAAATGTTTAGATAGAGCTACTGACAGTATAGGGCCTGGTCAGAATACATGGAGATACAGACTGACCTGGTTTTATACGTGTGGCAAAGGCTAATCACTTTAAATGGTTAAAAGCGACATTTATTTATATACATCTATATATTAAAAAAGATGTTTGAAATGTATAAACAGATAAACAATCTTGGATAAAAAAAGTCAATCTGATGTCATTTCAGAAATGAAGCATAATTAACAAGAAGTACATTGTAATATAAAATGATTAATGATACAAACATCATAGATTATTAATTCCATATATCATGCATATATTATCATAATTTCATTTATTCAGAAAAATATAAAATATATATTTAAAATTGTTTATACCGATAAACAATCTTGAAAAAAAAATCAAACTTATGTCATGTCAAAAATGAAACATAACTAATACGAAGTACATTGTTTTATAAAAATGATTAGTAATAAAAATGTCATCGTTCCATATATCATGGATATATATAAACACGACTTCATATAAACATACGACCATATATCATGCTTTATATATCAGCTGAACTTATAATAAAAAAAACAACTTTTACATATAAATGTATAAGTTCAGTTCCAGTTGAGCTAATGCCAGCAGAGCTTTATGTAAGCATATATATCAGCAAAACCTTAAGCTCAGCTTCATGAGTATGCTCAGCGCAACTTCATTAAAGTATGTATCAAACAATAAAAACTACTGGCCTAAATGAAATATCGCATGGTGAACATATTTATAAAGTTGAAGAAAATTCTAACAAAATGCTTCTGTATACAGAAGCATTAAGAAGCATTAAATTAAGAAGCATTTACCGTACTTAAATTAAGAAGCATTTACTTAACTTAAGAAGTATAAAAGACGTCATCACAGTATTGTGGAAGAAATCAGTTAATCAAACTAGAAAACCATTTTTCATAAAATACCATTAATTTGACCCCATCGTTATTATTTTTGTGATATGTATTCGGCTCCAAATAGATTAAACAGAGTCATTTTATCTGTTGCTTTGTTTGAAAAAATTACTACTGAGTGGTAAAATGCATTCCTTTCAACACGATGCATTATATCTTTAGTCTTATTTGACACTGATTTTACTGTGAATGTTTTTTTGTTTGTTTGAAACCAGTGTTGAATAGTAAAAAAAAATAAACTTAACACCTTTTTGAGACTAGACTTAACACCTTTTTGAGACTTGAGGTCCTTCCTTTTTTTCATTATCCCTCATGTGCAGACTCAATGAAACCGAGTCTGCAATTTTCATGTAATTTTGCTGTTTTTAATGCTTTTGAGGGATCACTTTATTCCAGATAATGAGTCACATTCGGGTAGTATTTGTGTTTAGTAAATATATCATTTTTCAAAGATAGTTAGGGGGGAAAATCAGCGATTTTCAGCTTAATGTACAGAGAAAGTATTTTTAACATAACTTAATAACCTGAGTTAAAAGAAATTGTGCGTTTAAAGGTCACTGGCCATTTATACATGACTCGAATTCCTGGATATATAGCTAGGAATTAAACTCATCTAGCAAAAAATGAAATAATTTTCTCTAGCAAACAGTATTTGTATAAAACACTCGACAGTTTGTTTCATGCAGTGTTAGTTGATAAGCACCTGTTTTTGTAAAAAACCTATGTAAAAAACCTATGAAATAACAAGCAAGTGGAACATCATCATATTTAAAAGGCAATTTTAAACTCTTTTTTCAAAATTTCCGTTTGATAAGCCCATAAAGCTTTCAGGTCCGGTCTGCATTTCTTGTACGTCGAACAATCCAATAATTTCTCCATATCAGCCTGCGATTGATAAAAAATGTATATATATTTTTTTACATTTTGAAAATGAATTTTTAATTTGTATTTTATCAAATTACACATGAATTGCATAGGTCGTAAACCCTTGTTACCACTTTACAATTAAATTTTAAAAATCAAATTATTTTTTTTGCTGATACACGTGAGCAATAGCAAACATAAATTTTTGATAGTACATGTATACAAAACAGTCAACATATTCATTATCTCTGATTAGAAAAGACTGTTATTACTTCTCGATTAAAACACAAATGAAATGTTTATGGTTATTCACAGTATGCCAAATGAGATTCAGGCAAAGATACTTTACCAGGAATTGGTCCTCGTTATCCATGTGCTTTGTTCTATTTATAGCAGCATTAATCTTTTCCATGAGGCCTTTATCTGGCAATCTTTCTTTAACATCTCTACAGCAGTATACAATGTAATTTTGATATTTTATGATGAATGGGGGGGGGGGGGGTGCACCTTCAATTTGTTTACATAATGACGTTATAGTGTACAATGTGATTAAAATCAGCTCTAAAAAACGCTCCGCCGTAAGATCTGGCCGTGACCAAATACGAAACCATTTCTGGTGACCTTTCACACAGCCAATCATCGGCGAGCTTTCATAATTTTGAAAGCGATGTGGTTTCTAATTTTAACCCTGAGAAAACCAATACTGAGTAGGTAGTTTTCAAGATTTCCAGAACAAACATGGCGTTGTGCATGTACCCGACAGATTACCTAGCAAACAATCTTGCCAATTAAAAATTGACTCTATTATTTCAAGTTAATTTGTTAAAAATTACTTCAAACATGTCATTTTGATGCC
Source organism: Ruditapes philippinarum (assembly GCF_026571515.1). Lineage (NCBI taxonomy): Eukaryota > Metazoa > Mollusca > Bivalvia > Venerida > Veneridae > Ruditapes > Ruditapes philippinarum. The sequence goes on from NW_026866573.1 coordinate 64,322, forward strand.
TATATTATAGCTAAAAAAATCTTTCTCGGGAAATCCGAATTATGAAGAAGACAAATCATATACAGTCGTCATCAGATCTACATAAAATAAATGAGTAGTTCTGAACTTTTAGTGTGCACACTCAAACAATAAAAAGGGTGACACACGCGTGTCACTCAAACAATAGATTTAAATAAACACTTGTGTCATTATAACAATAGTTTCATGTGCACAAATGTTTTACCGCAAATACTTTGTTTAACTATAGAATTAAAAAAAAACGTATTTGTTTGACTGAAGTTACAGAATTTTATTGGTATTTCATCAACTTTATATACATTGTACAATCTTTTTGGCCATTGTATATTTTACAGACAATCCGAAATTAAACAAGTTTGACATACATGCTATTATAAAACTAAACTAAATTAAGGCAGAAAGAGAAATTAAAGATACAATTTTCGTAAAGTTTGCATTTATATTCTGAATAACTTCTTTAATTGATACATATTTAGAGTTATATCATACTGCAAATGTTTTTAATGAGACATCTTAAATAAATTGTATGCAGTCATATAATTTTTTGTATTTAGGTACATGTATGAGTTTAAACTAATTTTGTGTTTGTTATTGTAAAATAATGTACATGAATTGTGAAGCACATTAATGCTCGTATACAGTATAATAATAAGCTTTAAGTAAAATAACAATAAAAACTTACTTTTGCAATTGGTCTGCCTTTAAATACCAATCTTCTTCCTCCTTCGTCATTTTTACTTAAAAAGGAAAGGAAAATACATTGCTGTAAAATTGTAGACTTAGATCACATTTCTTTGTCAAAAAAGTATCAAAAGTTGACATATATTTTTCTGGTTCTGTGGGATCACTGATTCAAGCACTTTTAAGTGATGAAAATTGAGTATCAATTAAGCCGGTGGTAGAGTCGTGAGAGATGTTACTCTTTTTCCATTATTCCTCATGTACAGACTCAATCAAACCGAGTCTGCAATGTTCATGTAATTTTGTTGTGATTAAGACTTATGAGGAATCACACTTTATCCAGATTTGTATGGATTACGAACCCTAATAAATCTCTAAATCTTTTACTAATTTCTAGTAATATCATGTGAAAGTCGAAGCTTTTGTACCTGAATTTAGAATTTTTGTGTCACTCGAGACGATGTCTTCCAATGTAAAGTCATTATTTAATTAGAAAAAATATCCATATGGCGGCCCCTTTACAAGCTCATTTGTTTTTGCATTTGAATAATGGTCTACCTTTTCTCGATATTTGAATCTGTCAAATATTTAATTCAATGTACATCTTCTGCAACTATATTATTACAATTATGGAATATGTAAATCCAGAAGAAAAAAAACTTTTTTATAATGTCTTTATTCTAATAAACATTAAATGTTTTTTCAATACAGTCAAACCTATGGACAAAGGTCATGCAAATGAGACACGGAACAAAGCCTCTTTAGACAAGCTGTCTTATTGGAGGTTACTCTGTTCTATTTCATCAATAAATGTTTAAGTCCCCTTTATAAGCAGGGCGATTTTTTATTCGAAGGCGGTCTTTAACACGGGGTTGGCTGTATACAAATTATTTTACATTTAAATGATTTGATAACAATAAACTGGAAAAAGAAACAACTACCTGGTACTCGGACTTTTAAAACCTCGTCTTTTCCTGGAAAATAATTAATAAATAAAAGTCTTAACACAATATACACTAACGCCTGTCAGTTGCCTGCGAAAAGAAAATATCATATATATGTATATTTAACTGCAGTTTCAAAGATTATACTGAATCCAAACACAATGGACCGACATTAATATCTACATATATATGGTGGGCGAGGATGTCACGCAATTTAACATCTGGGTAGAAGATGGAAAAGCTACTCCGTAACTCACTCAGATAATTTAGCAACGGGAAAGTATTCCGAAGGTTCCGGGCTCGAGTTCCGAGAAATTTTGTATATTTCCTTACCCTTTGTTTCTAGTGCAAAGGCCGGGGTTTGTTTGTTTATTTTTGTTGGGTCAACTGTGGCAATAACACTGTAAAGGTCATATGGCGACTTTCCAGCTTTACTGGCAGAGGAAGACCGATGGAGTCCATCACTTCCGTGCATTATTTCAGGCAAGCATGGGCAACTGAGTGGACCCCAGGATCAAAAATTCCCTGTCGAGAATCGAACCAGTAGTGGTGAGGGGCAAATGGTTTAAAGTCAACGTCCTAACCACCCGGCGATTTAGAGATTGCACATTACGACATGTCCCCTGGTTGCTGTGAGAAAGCTATTGATAGATTATATCAATTATAAAAAAATATAGATCTATAACAGATTTTGATAACCTCTTTATCTCTTTAAAGTAAAACTCATCAAGAATGCTCGAATATACATGAATGGCGGGGAAAAATCTTTACATGCTATCGGTCAAATACTATACAGTCTCTGCAAAGCAACCCCTCTGTTTAGTAATAACCTATACATGTATATAATACAACAACAGTTTACTTTCTTCCAAAAGTAAAATTTCAAAATATATTTAAACATCTCTACAGCAACACCTTGCAACAACGACTGAAGTCTTTGGCTATCGAGGGTGTTGACATGTAGAGGTTTACTGTACATTTTCTTGCATCACATATATATCTACACAGGAGCTATATTGCATCACATATATCTACACAGGAGCTATATTGCATCACATCTACACAGGAGCTAAATTGCATCACATATATCTACCCAAGCGCTTTTTTGCATGACATATATATCTACCAAGGAGCTATATTGTATCACATATATATCTATCCAGGACCTATATTTCATCACATATATATCTACCCAGGAGCTATATTGCATCACATCTACACAGGAGCTAAATTGCATCACATATATCTACCCAAGAGCTTTATTGCATGACATATATATCTACCAAGGAGCTATATTGTACCACATATATATCTACCAAGGAGCTATATTGCATCACAAATATATCTACACAGGAGCTATATTGCATCACATCTATACAGGAGCTACATTGTATCACATATATCTACCCAAGAGCTTTATTGCATGACATATATATCTACCAAGGAGCTATATTGTATCACATATATATCTACCAAGGAGCTATATTGCATCACATATATATCTACCCAGGAGCTACATTGCATCACATATATATCTACCCAGGAGCTATATTGCATCACATCTACTCAGGAGCTAAATTGCATCACATATATCTACCCAAGAGCTTTATTTCTACCAAGGAGCTATATTGTATCACATGTATATCTACCAAGGAGCTATATTGCATCACATATATATCTACCCAGGGAGCTATATTGCATCACATACATATCTACTCATGAGCTGTTTTGCATCACATATAATTATATCTACACAGGAGTTATATTGCATCACATATATACCTACACATGAGCTATGTTGCATCACATATATACGTACACAGGAGCTATATTGCATCACATATATATCTAACCCAGAAGCTATATTGCATCACATATATATCTACCCAGGAGCTATATTGTATCACATATATATCTATCCAGGAGCTAGTTCGTATCACATATATATATATATATCCAGGACCTATATTTCATCACATATATATCTATCCAGGAGCTATATTGCATCACATATATATCTACCCAGGAGCTATATTGCATTACATATATATCTTCCCATGAGTTTTAATGCATCGCATATATATCTATCCAGGAACTATATTGCATCACATATATCTACCCAAGAGCTTTATGGCATGACATATATATATCTACCAAGGTGCTATATTGCATCACATATATATCTACCCAGGGAGCTATATTGCATCACATATATATCTACTAAGGAGCTGTTTTGAATCACATATATATATACACAGGAGCTATATTGTATCGCACATATATCTACTCAGGAGCTATATCGCATCAGATATATATCTACCCAGGAGCTATATTGTATCACATCAATATCTACACAGGAGCTATATTGTATCACATATATATCTAACCACGAAGCTATATTGCATCAAATATTTATCTACCCAGGAGCTATAATGTATAACATATACATTTATCCAGGAGCTATATTGCATCACATATATATCTATCCAGGTGTTATATTGCATCACATATATATATTCCCATTAGTTTTATTACATCACATATATATCTACCCAGAAACTTTATTGCATCACATATATATCTACCGAGGAGCTATATTGTATCACATATTATATCAATCCAAGAGCTATAATGCATCACATATATTTCTCTACCCAGGAGCCTTTAATTGCACTACATATATATCTACCCATGAGCTATATTGATCCTATGAAAATAACATTATTATTTACTGTTTTCTTCGTGTGTGTCATAACCACTTGTTTCATGCGGTTGTATAGGGTAGCTTGATATCCTGTCTGGACAAGTCTTGGCAAACTGATGTTCTTTTCTCCGGCCGTCTTTGACTACAGTGCCAGTAAAAGTAAAATATACAGGGATTATAAAAAAATAGTTTGAGTATTTCAAATAAATTCGCAATTAACGGTACAAATAGATTACTAACACAAGACATGCTTAAGCTTATTATTGTAATGCAAAATCATGTATGACTTCATAACGATAATAATTCAGCTTCTGTATTATATAATGAAATATGTAATTATTATATTATTAGTAATGTAGTTTTATTGTCCAGGACAACCATTTATTTCACAACTTGTAAAATATCACCATTGAACGTTCAGCGAGTGAACCACATAATATTCCACTAGAAATCATGATTGGATCTTATCAATTTAGCCTTGTTTTCATTTTCAAAGTCCAAAAAGTCCAAATTAAATCCATACCGTACGCAATATAGCCTCGTTTTCATTTTTGTAGTGCAAAACCAAAAAATATATCAAATACATATCATACTCAATCTCGCATCATTGTCAGTTTTGAGAGTCCAAATATTCATATTAAATCCTTAATGTAATTGAAGTAATCAAATGCTGCCAAAATGTCAAAAACAGGTGGCATGAAATAAAGAGGTCATTTTATACATTGTTTAAATATTTGGTGGTGGTGTTGGTAGTTTTCACTCCGAATCACGACAGTAAGCCACATTGAATTTACCAGAACACACATGCATGCACGCGCACGCACGCGCACGCACACACAAACACACACGCGCACGCACCAACGCACACGCACACACACACACGTACACACACGCACACACACACACACACACCTACACACCTAACAGCTCTTTCTCTTTGGTTAAAGAAAGTTAGTTTTATTCAGAAATAATTATTAAAAAATTATCTCCTATACCTTGTGTTTTGTTTGTGTGAGTGGTCAGATCATGTTGCTCTACGAAAGTTAATACATCCCCTATTTTGGGCCTCTGAGATGGGTTCTTTTCCATCATCCCTGAAATCAGGTCTCGCATGAGGCTACAGTATTTAATTTCAGAATAGTCTACCTGAAATAATGTTAAACAGACATAGGTTTTCGTCATTCCTATAGTATATCATGCCCAAAGTTGCTTTGCCTGTTTGAATTATCCAAATTATATGCATGGTTCGCCAATCTGCATTAATATGTATGAACCTTCAATGTGTCGGGTGATCTTGGTCAGAACTGGTTGCATATGGATCTATTGCCATAGCAGGGTATACAGTTAATTTTACATTGAAAAATATAAATTTACCCTTTATCTCATATATACGCGAAACAACGCACTTTCGACCCCCTCTTTCAGGCCTTAATTAGTGAAAAAATGTCCTGTTTGGGCCCCAAACACATGTTTTCGTTTGAGAAATGTTGATAAAAAAAATGATCACTTTTTCGGCCCGTCTCCCCCATCAAAAAGGTACACCAGAGGGTTGCCAGAAGGGGGATGTGCCCCCTTCTGTTTGGGGGGTTTGAAGGGGGGCGGTAGTCCCCTCATCGCCAAGAAAATTTTGGACTTGTGAGAGGCTAAAAATGCCCCTAGGTCGATCATAAGGTAACGTGTAACCAACGCTGAAAAGCCTTTGACTCTATCTGAATCCACTGAGAAGTTGCAGCACTTTAAAATCAATTTTGGTGGAAAAAATCAACGCAAAATAGTGATTTTTGGCAATTTTGAGATGTCCCCTCGTTGCCATGGTAACGGGAAATTTAAGACTGAGCATTTTGTTACAAAGGCAATGGTCAAGTCAACATATGTGCTAAGTTTGATTAGTATTGAAGCAGTTTATATAGTTTTATAGCAATTTGAACTTGTAACGGGAGACTTTTCAATGAAAACAGCCATTTTTCACAAAATGCTCATGCAGTAATGGGTTAAGGTACATGTATATTAATGCAGATTGGTGAACGGTACATATACATTTAATTTTGAGAATTCATACAATCTTCTCATGGTCAGACCGTCTCATGGTCTGCATTGTCCACAAATCAGTAAGTATATATATACTTGAATTGCCTGGTTTATAGGAACTTAGTCACCAGACCGTTTTCCAGGAACGTCGCTTTCTACCTTTTATATAACAATAGGTAGAATATTTTTTTGTGTTTTCCACTGTCAATTTTATAAATATAAATAAATTTCATCTTTTTAAAAAATATGTCGTTGCCATTACAATGACAAAAAGGTTCACATATACCATTGACAAAATATGAGTGATACACCTCTATAAATGTTCCAATATATTTGTCGTTGTCATTACAATGACAAAAAGGTTCACATATACCATTGACAAAATATGAGTGATACACCTCTATAAATGTTCCAATATATTTGTTTTATGTTCACATATGTTTTTTTTTCTCGTCTATGAATTTATAATGTATGTTTTGTTTTAAACTTGTCCAACTGAACTTTTTAACTTATATATTTGATTTAATGTTTAATCTTTCAACGTATACAGCATAGTTACAGCAACATCAGCTAACCACAATATAACTACCAAGTTCTTCATGTAAAATGACTACGACTTTATATGTGAGTAACTTTCTAGGTCCATAATCGTATTGTACACTGCAAAACAACACCAGAACATCAACTTAGCTCGTCCGCGCCTCCAGCAGGCTAGTCGTATATGCCTTGCATCACTTCCTCTCCTGCAAAAGCTTCCGGTCTGTTTTTAAAATAAATAAGTGCAGACTATAGGATCCAAACCCGATTTCTGTGTTTTTTGAAGGGTACTGAAATGCGTGCAAATAGCAAAACTATTTTGCTATATAGTTATCATAAAATTTAACGCACAGACTTTACCGTTACAACATACAGAGAATACGCAAAACGGTTGGCCAGTTGAATTATCGTTTCACGGATACTAGATGTTTTGGAATTTTACTCAGAGTACGATTGAGTGACAACGTAATTCTACAATTATGTGTTTAACAGGCCCAGGGACACTGGGCGACACAGGGTGCTCGCGCTCTTACCTGGCCTCAGATTTTAAGCCAATGGTATGATTTGTAATCGCCCTCGCCCTATGCCAAGCCTTTGGACCTGAGTCTATTTAATAACATTAATAACCACATATATTTCAAATTTATACTTGTCCGACAGCAAGAAATCACTTACATACATATCATGCCCCTCTTGGCCCGTGTACATCGCCGATGTCTGATATATAAAGATTTCAAGGTATTATGGGAACATTTTGCATTATGGTGGTATCTACCGCACATGTATTGATTGCAGATCAGCCCTGGTGACAAACGTTGCAAAAATATGCACGGAAGGCACAAACCGTTACTTCAGTAGATACAAGAACAAGATGAAGTAGATCCGGGTCATGGATTTAAGAAACTCTAATATTCTAGGGGATTTTGGAACTTTTGCGTTTCACCACACATCAGACATGCTCTTGTGATAAAATGATGCTAAAATACATAGATGGTTCACAAATACATGCTTTAGTGGATGCAGAAACAAGAACTTTGTGTGTGTCTTTCATTTACTAATCAAAGACATGCATTGCAATGCCCGAAATAAAAGATTCCAAGGGATTTTATAACATTTCGCGTTTTGCTGGTATTCAATGCACATTTATTCATAGAAGACTAGCCCTGTTGGCAAAATGCTGATAACGAAAACACTGATACATGCTCTAGTGGACACATAAACAAGATGCATGTGTTTCTCTCCGTGTATCTCACAAGAACTTTCAGTGCGAAGCCTGAAAATAGATTCTGAAGAGTTCCGGAGCATTTTGAGTTCTGTTAAGATAACCGCAGATTTATCCATGTCAGACACACCCTTGTGACAAAACGGTGCGACAATACACACAGAAGGTACAGAATTCATGCTAAGTGGATATAGAAAAGGATTTAGTTTTTTTTCCCAGTCTCTGACCAGCACTTACAATGCGATGCATTGATATTGAAATTGTAAGGGATTTTGGAACATTTTGCGTTCTGTTTAAGATTCGCCGCACAAATATCCATTTCAGACAATACTGCTAAAATAAAAAACAGGCGATACAAATGCATGCTCAGGTAGATACAGAATCAGGATAAAAGTGTTTCTCTCAAAATATCTGACAATCCCATATAATGCGATGTGTCTCATATAAACTTCTAAGGGATTTTGGAACTTTTTGCGTTCTGTTAAAGTCCGCCGCATCCCAACACAAGTATCCATATCAGACCAGCCCTGGTGACAAAATATTGCTAAAATAACAACCAGAATGCACAAATTGTACTATAGAAAATAAGAGAAAGAGAACATGGTCTAAGTGCTTCTCTCATTATTCTGAAGAGAGCCGACATTGGGTTGCATGATATGAAGATTCCAAGGGATTTTTTGGAACAATTTGCTTTGGCTTTACAAAACGTAGTCTTTTCAATATTACTATTTAGAACAATGATTGCATTGCACGAAAAGTGGTCAGAAATCGAAAAAACTTAGCTCAAGTTTGTGTATCAACTTGAGCATGTATTTGTGCATTCCGTATGTATTACGGAGGTAGGGTTGACAATGATACACGTGCAGCGAAATTAAGCACATAACACAAATTCAAAATTCTGTCGTTATATTTTATTTCGGTCATTACAATGTTACTCTGATAAGTGAAAGAGAAACCCCTTAGATCCCTTAATAGTTTCAGCATCTAATTGTGCATTCCGTTGTGTATTTGAGCAGCTTTTTGTCACTAGGACATATCTGATATTGCGAATCATAACACACACATTTGTTTTCAAAATTTCCTTTTTTATTTTTTATATTGGGCTTCGCAATATAAGTTCTGAAAATGGGTGAGAAACTTGATCATGTATTTTTGCCATTTCGTGGGTTTATTTTTGCATTATTTTAGCGCCAAGAGCAAGTCTCATATCAATACGAAGTGCGTCAAATCTTTGGCAGAACACAAAAACGTTCCAAAATTCCTTAAAAATCTTTATTTTAGGGCATGGTGATGTACGTTCTGGGCAGAAAATTGAAATAACTTGGATCCTGTGCCTGTACCATTGTATTTTAGCAGCGTTTTGTCGCCAGGCATGTCTGTTATGGATGCATGAGCGCCGAATCTGAATAGAACACAAAATGTTCCAAAATCTCTAGTAATCTTTATGCATGGCATCCTAGTCTACTTTCTATTCCACATTGTCTGAACTACATGTTATAAAACTGTATCCTGACCGGAAACCATCGCAGGTACATATACAGAAAATGTTGTTTTGTTCGTGTTCGATGTCATTTCGGATTTGTTTTGGAGTGAAACGTAGAAACGTTTACCTTTATCTATTTTCTTTTTAAAATGTATATTGACATAAAAAACAACTAAGAAAGTCTTCGACTGTCTGATTTGTTAAAAGTACACCTAAAACAACGTTTTTCAAATGTGAAGTGGAGAAAAACTCGCGAAAAGGGGATATTTTCCTAACCGTAACACTTTAGACGAGTTTTAAATACATTTTTTTTTAATGCGTTTATTTAAGGTCGCCGCCGGAAACCCATATGGGCGACCGTACACTCAAGTCGGGCCATCCTAGAGCGTCCCGCCGAGATTTTTTCGTTGATTTTTTTCCAGCTTTATTGGTGGAGGAAGACCCCAGGTGCCCCTCCGGGCATTATTTCAGGCACGAGCGGGCACCTGGGTAGAACCACCGACCTTCCGTAAGCCAGCTGGATGGCTTCCTCACATGAAAGAATTCGACCCGAGTTGAGGATCGAACCTACAGCGGTGAGGGACCTGTTGATCTCAAGTCAGCGACCTTAAACCCACTCGGCCACGGAGGCCCCCATTTTTAAATACAAAAAAAACGAATATCCATGTATAAATATTTATTCGATATAATCTCACATGTTTGTATAATCAAGTTAAATTCTTCGAATAAATGATTTTAAATTCCGGTCATAGGATGAACTGTTATGTTGAAAACCTTGAAAAAACGATATTTCAAACTTGTTATACCCATAAACCGTAACTTTTTACTTGAATTGATAACCTGAGTTGATTTTTCAGGAACTGTATGAAACTTCTTCATTTACTTGAGAACTTGAACGGTTCATACAAAACATAGGTGAAAAGTAAAATGGAATATTTTTTGATTGTTTGTCCATTACTAAACTAAAGGCATAAG
>NW_026866574.1:0-15000 GCF_026571515.1 Ruditapes philippinarum
CAAAATGCGGGGAAAATAGGTTATTTATTTTTAAAAAATTTAAAAATGTATTTTTGGTCTTTCCCAATCAAATATTCATATAAAGAACTTAATAAGTGCGTAAGGGAACCGTTCATTAAGGTATTTCAATCCTAATGCATTACCTTCGCTTTGAAGAGTATTCAGATAGGTCAGAACTACTGTAAACTACATTGAAAACGAGGACCGTGGGTTCAATCCCCAGAAGCGTCAACTTTTTTTTCTTTCTTATTTTCTTTTAACATTATTTATGTATCTCTCATGTCCCATTTGGAAAGAAATAAGTGGTTAATTTTGATTTTTTAATTTATATAGGAATTTATTGGCTAAACTATGCTAAATCTAGTAATAAATATGGTACCTGATATTTTCAAAGTGTAATAAAATCAAAACTAGACGGTAAAAGTATTTCATATTTTACAAGATCATCCCATATATTTCTTTAAAAATTTAGGGAAACTTTGAAAACAGGCACTCATTTGGGTAAATTTTAAGGATTTTTTAAATTAGGCTTCCTAAGTAGGAAAATGGTCAGACACGTGGTAAAAATGGGTGGGGTAGGGTAACATTTTTATACAGATTTCATAAATTTTAAGTAGAAACCATAATTTTGCTTATAGGGATTGTTAGCTAAATGGTACTTTTTGTTTCTTACCAAAAATTAATGGGAAAACATTTTTATTAGAATGTTATTGCAGATTATTTAAAGGTTCCTCATTTCTAAAAAAGGGCCCTCATAACATCCTAGCTTGAGTTCAGAAAAGTGGCCATAACTTGATTTCCGTACGGTAAACTTTGTTTAAATTTCGATACAGGTGCACTTTAAGGTATATATCTGACCCTTTGATGTCAATTTTTTAGTTCCTTATAGTGCCCATTAGGGTTGTAATACCTTAACCCAACAAAAATATATTGCTGCCACATAAGTAGGGTATATACAGTATAATGTCTACTTTTATGTTCCCTGTAAAAAAAATTATTTGATTTTTATTTCTAAATTAATTTATACCGGAACTCATTCATTGTTATTCTCAAACTTTTCTATTCTATTCTATGATGGACATACTAATCATTAACTGTAACGCTATAGCAAAGCGTTCAACATAAATAATGAATTGTTTAGGCAATGATTTCATAATATGGTAAGCGGTACTTTACTGATTCGGTCCTATCATTTTTCAAATTGGTATTTTGGTAATAACAGTATGACGTGATCAATCAATGACATCATCAATCAAATATTACGGGCGGGGTCAATTTTTTTATCATGTTCTGCACTCATCGCCAAATCTTAAAGTTTATATAGAATACTACTTAACAACTTAACTTCACATTGTCAGGTTCATTTAATAAAAAATAGTATAGTCTACATATGTACTGTTTATGCAAACCTTTTATTGATATAAATTTATAGACACATCACTGAGAAACAAACCATAAATATGAATCCTACCATTTGTTATTGACATTTTTTTTTCGACATTTGGTCAATAAAAACATTATTATATTCATATAGACCCTTTAACTTATGCATAGATAAATTCCATATTAAGACAATTAAAATATACAAAAACAAAGACTTAGATTAATTCTTACAACGGGTCAAAACAGCGGAATTTCAATGTGAATATTCCATTAGATTTTCTTTAATGCCAGGATAAAAAAACTTGTAACTAAATTAGAATTTAATATTATAAACACCCATACATACTGAAACTACCTAATATAAATTTAAATGGTCATCATCTAGTTTCTATGTGATTTTCTGTCAGTTAGAAAATTCCGGCGATTCATTAAATGTTTTATACAAGTTCTTGCAAAGAACCAGTGAAGGATATAATTTCATAAACATTCTTGAAAGAATGAAAACCATGTGGCAATGACTTTTGTAACTAATCATTCGTTACAGACGATAATAAGATAATTTTTAATTACAAATCTATTCTATGGGCCGTAACATATTAATCAACAGTAATATCATATATCACTAGTGTGCATATTTAAGAGTTATAACATTACATCAGATTACGTCACTTTTGCTAGTCGTCAAAATATGTATGATCCGATCATCCTAGGGGCTTTATTTGTCATGCCTTACTGATTTGATACTCCTGATTGACCTCCAACTGGCATTAATTTAGGACAGTTAGTCAAATATGTAAAATTATAATTCATTTAATAACGAGTTTTTGTGTACATTTTAACTCCTTTTTTTCTTTTTCTTCTGATTTTTTTAAAATATTTGATATGCAGAATGTGAATTACATTAAATATATAAAGTTAAAAATATCACTTAACCGACTTTCATAAAATATGTAGTACATTCAATTGGCGTGATGTACGATTTGTGAGAATGCTTTTATTGCCGACACTTAAAAGTATACATGTACATTAAAAATGTTATTTTCATGCATTCATTCTTTTTATAATAAATAAAATACATTTTTGTTATTATTTTTCTTCCTTTCAGTTATGGTTAAATCAAAATAATATTTATTCAACTACAGAGTACGTCTTATTTTTTTGAAACTCAAAATAGCTCTTAGGTACTAATATTAGCAAGTTAGTATGATTTAAAGGCTACAAAAATACGATGCGACAATTTTCATTATTAGAATCAAATGAAAATGGTAATCATGATCACTTACCAAGCCATATTATCTAGTATTGAAACAAATCGTTAATATTATTATTTTCAACATTTTTGTTCATTGGACCATTTTTTATGTAACATCTTATTCAATAACACAAAATTTTGGCAATTTCAATCCGCCCATATTTCAAGAGCAAGAACTAAACTCTTTATATTGCTTTATAAATGTACTTAATCTTATCGCTAATGACTGTACATCAAAGGACAACACAGACAATTCGTCAAAATCTAGGCCAGCTGATATCAAAGTTCACTTTACATCTTAATCTGAGCACATCTTTCAAATTTCATAGCCGCACTTCAAAGGACAAGAAAGTAGGTCATATCATCAAAATCTAGGTCACCTAATCTCAAATTTCAATTTTACCACTAAAACTGTGCACATAGTCCAAATTTCATGGCTATACAACAAAGGACAAGAAAGTAGGTCACTGCCCCTTGGGCAAGGCAAAATTTTGACCCAAGGGTTTAATTCAAACAATCTTGATACAGGTCCAGCAAACAACAGTTAATATCTAAATATCTAAGCTGTAGCTTTCTCCAATTCAGAAAACATTTGTTTTAGTTTCTGTTTTTACTTTTTGTTTTACTATGTGTACATAATGAAAATCAATGCCCCCGGGTAGGGCCAATTTTGACACCAGGGTCAAAATATGAACATCTTTGATAGAGGACCTATGGATGATTATAAAGCAAACATCAAAGCTCTAAGCCTTGTACCTTCAGACAAGAAGTTTTTTAATGTTGTACTATATGTACATTGTGTAAATCAATGACCCCGGGGGAAGCAATTTTGACACCAGTGCTATAATTTGAACAATCTTGTTAGAGGTTCACCATACAAAGTATCATGCTAAATATCTTACCTATAGCCTTTGTCAATTCAGAGAAGGTTTTTCAAGTTTTTACTATATACATAGAAGGAAAAATATCGCCTCTGGGACAGGGTAATTCATTATTTAAACAAATTTGGTAGAGGACCCATAGATGATATTATATATAAAATATTAAGACCGCCTCCGTGGTTGAGGGGTAAGAGTCGATGACTTCTAATTAACTTACTTCTGGCGTCGGTTCGATCCCCGGGAGATGCTTTGGTAGTTTAGCACGGAGGAAGGTAGTCTATTACTGGTGTAACTCTGCAGGAACCATGGTTAGGAAACTACCCGCCTATAAGATTGAAATACTGTTTTAAAAAGGCGTGAAATGAAACAATTAACAAACAATATACAAAATATCAAAGCTCTAAGCCTTGTACCTTCAGACAAGAAGATTTTAGCTTTTAACTATATTTACCTAGTGACTGAAAATCTATGAAAAAAAACCAAAACTTATTGTCGAATAAGATAGAATAAACATGACAGGAGTGGAACTTTCATTACAATGCACGTAGCAAACATAATAATAGTAATAACTGTATTTACCGAAGGTAACACATTAAGACATATACAGATTGCAACATCTTCTTCACAATGCGGCCTTCTAAAATAAAAAATAAAAATAAAAATACACACACAAAAGAACACATATCAATCAAAGAAAATATAACATGTAAAAGAAATGATTAAATGGTTATCACAATTTTAAATTATATTAACACATATACTGAACATTCATACAATTTATTTTATTTATCATTAAACATAATACTTTCACCTGTGCATCATTTTAATCTGCAATTTAAAAAGTAAAATTAACTTACAAAAGTAACACAGTCAAAAAACTTGAAACTAAGACAGACACCCATTATTAGAAAACATAATAATAAAAAAACACATGTATGAATATAAAGAACATGTCTTGTATATATAATACATACGGACCGTGCTTAAAGATCGTGTAACACATTTTTTTCATGGTTTTATTTCAAAGATATGATGCTCAAATTAAGATTTGTTAATATTTTAAGTTCTAATAAGCATTATTTATAAAGATATTACCGAATTTAAAATTTCATGTAAATAAAGGGAGGTAATTAGAAATTTATTTTCTATAAATTCTAAGCCAAAGTTTCCATTAAGAAATGAATGCATATAATTTTTTGATTAAATATAATGTGCATAAATATTTGCAGTACACATTTTACATATTCTTCGGTGTTGAAAATTGTTTTATTTGCATAATTATATACATATATAATGTTTTGCAAGTGTGGTATACAAACACTAACAATATCAATCATAAAACATACAGGATCTTTAAGTTGATTAAATAAGTATTTCTTGAAACTATTCTAAAATATTGACAATTTTGTTTTTCTTCTTATAGTCAGTGGTATGGAATTCCAAATAACCATGGCATTAAATTGGAATGTGTCATTAAAATAATTAGTACGTGGCTTGTAAGACGAAACTAAATTTCCGTGAGATATCGATCTTAGATTATACTTTTGATTAGAATATATGGTAAGTAAGTCTCGGATATATTGAGGGGACATATTATTCAGTGCTTTATATACTTGGATACCGGTGTTTATATTTATAATCTTTTGTATAAATTTTCTGATTGGTTTCTCATTGGAAGGTCTAGAATAATTTTGCTAATTCGTGTTCGTATTTTGTATATTTGGCATATATATTTTTTGTTTTCTTCTCCCTATATATTACAGCAATAATCAAAAACACATTACATATTCTTCAAGTGATCTCGACACCGTAGACAGGAAATTTGTCTGCCACATTCAATAGTTGTGATTTTATTTTATTCAGGAACACATAAGTAATTTAAGGACAAGTCGGGTTATTTCAATTTCTTTTATACAAGCAACCGTTACGACTGTATCAGAGGGTAACTAAAGCTACAGTCTCACTTACATCCCGGCAGAGCCCCGGTAGACGTCCGGGGTGATCCGGGAACGACCGGGGTACGACCGGGAACAACCGGAGTACATCCGTAACTCTGCCGGCAACGTCCGGGATGATCCGGGAACATCCGGCATTCGACCCCGGATGGAATAAAATATTTAATATCACCGGGGTGGTCCGGGAAGGTATAGCTTTGTCGGCTTCATCCTTAGCTCTGCCGCGAACGACCGGGGTTTTACCGGAGAAGCACCGTAGATCTGCCGGCACAAACCGGGGATGATCCGGGGTATAATATAGCCGGTAGAGCTACGGTAGTGCTACGATAGAGTCCCGGTATATGCCGGCAGAGCCCCGGTAACTACAGACAGGGCCCCAGAGGATAAAGGTAGAGCTACGGATGATCCCGGTAGAGCCCCGGCAAAGCCTGGATCATTTCAGAAGAATTACGACAATTTGCGATGATTGCACTTTTTATATTAAAACCATTCCCATTTCCCTTCTATCCGGTATGGCATAAGGATTTTTCAGAAAATCATCATGAATTACTAATCTGGAACTTGACCACAATTGCTATCTAAAACAACCAACAACTCAGAACAGAAAAATATATACATGTACAAATTTATTTACAGAAATGAATATTTATAAATGAAAAATGATAATATATGAAAAGTCACTGCGCACACAAACACTATCAACGTATCTCAGTCTATTTCTCTCGTAAAGTTTCTGTCATGATGTTTCAATAAAGTGGTGGCGTTGTTGAACAAAATTCGTCACAATGGCGGGTGTCTTGTATTAAATCTTATCAAGCGTAACTGTACTTCCTACAGTGTTGGCACAGTTGATAGGATCCTGAACAAGGGCATGCGTCACCCTTTAGCCATGGACATACGTGTGGAGGGCCCGTGTCATCTTCGGGTGTGTCCTCAAATAAGAAGCTACAAAGTATAAAACATGGTAAGTTCCATGATAATCAAACATATGGGTATAATAAATTCCCTTGGAAAAGACCCGACCTTTGTCGGTTTCCAATAAAATAACGTGCTTCTTTGAATAAACAAAATGTCCACTATAGTACACCATACATTCAGTGGAACAAAAATTCAATCACATCCGCATAATACTGCGTTGCAAATATATTCAAATATACGCCACATAATAACCACCAATAAATAAACGTCTTCCAAAATCATGCCACTGAAGATCCTTCTCTATAGATATTATATTAAATGAAAATTATGTATCAATGTTATCATTTTCAGGCGTTTTCAATCCACCGGGGTTCTACCGGGGCTCTGCCTGGATCGTCCTGGGCTCTGCCGGGGCTCTGCCTGAATCGATCGGGGCTCTGCCTGGTTCAACCGGGGCTCTTCCGGCGTCAACCGGGAATGACCCTGGAAGCACCGGCATGAACCGTAGGCCCACTTGGACTCTGCCTGGATGGTCCAGATCGCTTTCTGGGCAGTTAGCTTGGAATTACTGTAGTGTTGCCGGGGTAAGTGTGACCACAACAATAATTTAACCCCGGATCGTCCCGGATCATCCCGGTAACTTACCGGGATGGTCCTGAGCTCTGCCGGGAGGAAGTGAGACCGCAGCTTAAGTCCTGAATATACTTTGTTAAATAGTTAATTCAATTTTTCAAGAAAAGAAATTATCTTGTGGAAAATTGAGATGAACAATTCCTTGATTTACATTTAAAAGAGTAAAGGTTACGTTTTTTGTTGTTCTTTTTGTGAACAAAAAAAATGTCTGTCTAGTATTTCCCCAGAGATGGACTCCGATAACAAGTAATTAATATATTTGTATGGCCATTTTAAACACGAAACGGTATTCGTATTTACTGTCTCTCTTCTAAAGAAAAGTTTTTTCTGTTCTGCTCCTATATAACTAGGTGACCATGGGCTTGTTTGTTAAAACACAAATTTATAACAATTATATTTATCATGTGTCGGAGTTATCTCTACGACGATTAACTTTTTAACATTGATTGTTTCTGTCTCTTTTTTTTCAACACTGATTTATTTCTGACTATCTTTGTCAAACACTTTGTCCTTGTCTATCTCTTTCTTTTAAGGCCTAAAAAATATGTCTGTTTCGGGTAACCCGACCCTACCTATAAAAATGCGCCGACCCTAACTATTTGTTTCCGTTTCTGAGCAAAAAATATTCGTTAACGAATAGCGTGTTTCAAAGGGCGGATAAATGCGAATTGAACGCTTGAGACGCTGTCGTAAAACGCTCAGACGATTTAGATCGGTTATTTTTAGCTCACTTGTCACAAAGTGACAGGGTGAGCTTTTGTGATCGCTTTTCGTCCGGCGTCCGTCCGTCCGTCGTCCGTAAACTTTTACTTTAAATGACATCTCCTCATAAACCACTAAGCCAATTTCATCCAAACTTCACAGGAATGTTCCTTTGGTAGTCACCTTTGAAAATTGTTCAAAGAATTTAATTCCATGGAAAACTCTGGTTGCCATGGCAACCAAATGAAAAAACTTTAAATATCTTCTTCTAAAAAACCCAAAGAGCTAGAGCTTACTGCCATCTATCCATATATCAAGTTTCATAAAAATATTTTCAGTACATTTTGCGTTATCGCGGGATCCAGTTTTGTGGACGGACGTTCTGGCATACAGACGGACGGAGGGTAAACCTAAAGTCCCCTCCGGTAATCCGGTAGGGGACTAACAAGATCAGCAAGGAAAGGCGGCATTCAATGAACGCATCCCCCATACGAACCAGTGGCAAGGAGCCCAGGCGGTCCCCAAACAAAAAACAGGAAAGGGCACAAGACAGAGCACGGACAGGTTAATCGCTAAAATGATAAATAATTTGTAACTGATAGGGAATTCAAAGAAAACAAATAAATGATTGAATAATAGGAAATAATTTGTAACTGATAAGGAATTTAAAGAAAACAAATAAATGATTGAATAATAGGCCCACAAAGTCAAAGGGGGAAGGGGACACGAGACCGGGGAAAGGGGGGTGTAAATAAATGAAACAAAAACTATGGGCAAATTGAAAGGCTAATTACCTGAAAAGAAACAAATATTTTAGGTCTAACTATTAGAGCAGCAAGGAATCTGATAAGTTGGGTGGCAGTGGTAGCTGACTTTTTAACATTAAACAGGTTAAACTGTCATCTGTCTGCTCACTGATCTATATTAATAGTAAATACTTAATTCATCTCTCTGTACACTAATACGACAGATTTGAACAAATGCATGCAGTATAACATAACTTACTTTAACTAGGATTCATGCAATAAATAGAGAATATTCAAGTGTTTCTATAAATACAGGATTTATTTTCACTGAGTAGCAAGAAAAAAAAAATTCATAAGTGGCTGTAGCCACGAGTGAAACATGATAATTCTGGAAACAAAGTTTCATGCCACAAGATGAAAATAAATCATGTATTTATAGAATTTTTTGTCTACTTAATACATTTGCCACTTTTTTTACATCACAAATTTGAAAGACATTCCCTTCAATTTTGTGACTTTCGAAGAAAATTGGCCGGCAAGACATAAGTGAAAATACAGAAAAAATATTTCACTGATGTAAAAAATAAATGTTAATAGTAAAAATACGAAAAATGAAAATATGCATTTTATATTATAAATATTTCTCAATATTTCATTTATAAGTATTTAATAAATACAGTAGCAGTATTGTAGGCTAAAGGACTATTCTTAAATCAGCTGAAAGCTGAATTGAAAAACAACCACAGTCTCAATGCGTCTTCCTTGGATGGCACTAAGTCGTTCTTTGTATTTCTTGCGTGCCTCTTGTCCTTTCCTGGACTAGTCTAAGAATGTTTCTCTTTCCTCTGTTGAAAGTGAGTTCAGCAATACTCCAGTCTTATTCAGTGAAAACATTATATATCCTTCATTACATAACGTGCAAGCAACAGACCTATATCGTGAGCGCAAAAAGAATATTTCCGGAAATGTATTGTGTCTGGGTACAGACTTGGTTTCTGCAGCCAGAATTGGGTTTTTCCCGATATCTGCAAAAGCACCTCCAGGTAAACTGCCATTTGCTGCTTCTATGAGCACTGTATACAAGGAGTTAAATATCAAATTTGCACAAAATATGGTAAACAAGGCTGTGTTCAATGAACGCAACCCGCACAAGTTTCACTATCAAAGGTGTTCTGCGTTGTCAATCTTTAATAAATTGCATCATGTTTTATAATGTCTGGAAATTGCGTGCTGGTTGCACATAACACTTCGGTGCAGTCATCTCTACTTGTTTCAAGGAAGTAGTACAGCTGCTGGTAGACTCCGTTAGCTGTCGCTAGTGAAAAATCTTTGCTCTCAAAAGCTCTCCAAAATGGTCCAGTCACTATTTTTGGACATAGTCCTCAGGCCTTTACAATTGATAGGTACTCATTGACATTATATGCAACTACTTTCTGTAGACGTTTTGTCGGTGTGTGTGCCTTTTCAAAGATTTTTTTATTGTTCTCGGCCAAATAGAAGATCACTTCAGAATTGTAAAACAAAATATATAAGTGGTTTCCTCTGATGGAGCAAGAAGGTTGTAACCCTTTGTTGATTTTTCTGAATATTTGAATAATCAACAGAGCAACAACTTTTTTACACTTCCCGCCTGTAAAGACATTTGCTAGCGGTACGTACTAGCATTACTGCACCACTTTCGTCCTTCTTTGTGGATGTTGAAGTCTATGTGCTAGCTTCAGCTCCAAGAAGTCCCTCTTTTTTACTTGCCTCAAAAAGTTAATTAACCCCATTTGAAACTTTAGCAACATTAACAGGAATATGCAATCCACAATAAATATTATTTTATCGCTACATAGCTTTTTGTTCTGCTTCTGAGAGGTCATCCTCGTTACTATAAATAGCAGGCAAAAGTTATTCTCTGTATGACTGGAATAAAAAATGAAATATGATAAACAAGATTGACAAGGAAAGGCGGCGTTCAATGAACGCAGCCCCCACCCGACCCAGTAACTTCTTTTCTGTGGCGGCCCTGTCTGACATTGTGTTTTTTATGTTAGTTAAAATATTATTTCCAACCTGAGAATGCGAACAATTATTAATGTCCACAATGATTGAGTTAAATGTATTAAGGCATGTAGCCTAGCTCTTATCTGACATATTTCGAAGGCCAAGGACCCATTCCTTCTGCTCTTCATCCCTTACAGAATAAACCTTATATATGTCACCATGCTTTCTGACTGGAGTGTTGTATCCAATTTGGCTGTGAGATCCTTAGCAATATGCTTGTATAATAAACTAACTCTCTGATCCCTAGATCTATAAATTGATGAAAGCTTGGACAGTTTTTTCCCAAAAAGGTCAGCTACATGAGTCATCACTTCATTAACATGATGTACACCTACACCCTCAGAAAGAAACTTCTGATTTTTAAGCAACCTACTATTTTAAGACATACTGCATGCTTAGTGTTTAACCCTTTTACAGTTGGACAATGCACTTACCTCTTTTGATTTTATCGGGGTTTTTTTGTTGCTCTGTCTTCATTACGGACATTGAATACTTTTGCTATGGTCTTTGGGTTTTCTTTTATATGTTTCTACATGATCATTTTGGTGTTTTACTTATTTAACAACTGTTAGAATTTCACTTGGCGGGGATTCATTTTATTTACACCGTCTTGTTTACAGGAACATGAAGGGGCTAAGAGGGAGGTTTGGTACACCATTAACCGGTTTAAACTCCCCGGCAGTACTTGTGCTGCTGACCGTCCCAAGGCGGCGCCCTGTGTTCCTCAGACGTATGTCTATGTTGTTTCATACTGTTGTGATGACACTTTTCTTGTGTCCCTTGTTGTGTCCTCGTCTACGGTAAGTATCTTCGCCTTTGCCTTTAGTTTTATTATTTTACACCCCCCTTCTTTTCCCCGGGTCTCCTTACCCCTTCCCCTGTGCCCTTTTACTTTGTTGGCCTATTGTTCAATCATTTATTTGTTTTCTTAGAATTCGTTGTCAGTAACAAATTATTCAATCATTTATTTGTTTTCTTTGAATTCCTTATCAGTTACAAATTATTTATCATTTTAGTTATAAGCTTGTCCGTGCTCTGCCGTGTGCCCTCTCCCGTTTTTGTTTTGGGTCCTCTAGGCTCCTTGTTTTTCTTGGTGGGTTGTGTGGGGGTTGCGTTCATTGAACGCCGCCTTTCCCTGTTGATCTTGTTTATCATATTTCATAACACAAAGTGATGTACTTGCAGAAAATCTTTTTTTTTCTCTGGATCTGTTGTAATTATGACATCAGATTGTTCATATTGTAATAAGTTTTCAGTGAATGACAATCTATTCTTCAGTTCCTTGTTTTCAGTCATTAATAATTTATTATCTAACTTTATGTCATCAATTTCACATTCTAACTTTCTAACCTCTTTACGCTCTTGTTTAAAAATCTGGAAACAACGTGATCCCTCGGAAGCATTAAACACAACATAATTACAAGAGAATTGCAGACTCGGTTTGATTGAGTCTGTACATGAGGGATCAAGCATCGGCTTGAGCGGTACTCAATTCTCAACACTTAATAGTGCTGGCTTCAATGATCCCGAAGGACCAGAAAAATATAACAACACTGAAGTGAAGTACGGGGCAACTTTTTACAGCTTAAGTTCAGTCTTTCCTTTCTTTGCTTCTCTTACAGTTTTTTTTTTTTTTGAAGTTTTAACATTTTTTTGTAATGCATGTACATTTTCTTGCAGATCTCTAATGTTTTCATCGCTAAATAATATTTATTTCGACCGCAGAATGTTGCATTTCTTACTTTCATTCTGCAACACATATTATGTGAGTCTTTTATTCTCCCTCATCAAACTCTTTCTATTAGGCTTTAATTTCTCATTTCCTCTTTTCAAAGCATCTTTTGACATCTTTAATCTCTTGACTCGCTTTATCTACCTCAGCGGACAGAGTTTCTGCTTTTGTATGTTCAATAGCACTTTGCACTTAAAGTTGATGGTCTTACTGTACCTGTATAGCGTGGCAATTTAAAAGTAGATTCTCAAAACACCTTCTGACAACCTTTTGCCTTCTTTTTAAGTGAAATGTTTAAGTTTTTAATCGATCATAGTCACTATCTGTAGCATTAGCCAAATTTTTCAAAGAAGAGACAACACTTTTTGTTTCTTTAGTATATATTTCAATAATATATTCATTGGTCATAGTAATATATGCGTTGGTCATAGTTTTTTCATTGTCAATGTCAAGTTCATTTTTCAGTTTCTTTTGTGCCTCATCCATTTTCAAGGTTAAAAAGTTTCAGGATATTTACATTGGAAATATACTTTTAATTAAAATCTCTCCAGTACTAATGGTTTGAGTGCAAACGTCAACATTCCTTACCTTCAGTAAACTGGCCCTTTAATTATTTTAAAATCAAAAAAATCATTATCAGTTTTACTAAATTAGAGCAATTTAAATACTAGAGCTATCCACTAAATGTGATTAATACCACAACCAACAACTTTGATGACTTTTTGAAAAATAAGAAGTCTGAAGAAAAACTTGAACTTATCATATAGGAAATGAAGTGAATTATCAACTGTGTTTGATGATTTTTTTTCAATTGTAATTCTAACCAGGATCTTCATATAAACTTGCTATACATCGAATTTGATTACAATATCTCATTCCTAAATTTAGTTATTGTCCGGGAACCAGTTTTATATTTTTAGAAATGGTGACTTTGACCAGGGTTTCAGCATAGGGTTGCTATTATCCACGTTTGCTTTAAATACCCCATTCTAAACTCTACTTATCGTCCGGAAACCATGAAGTTAACCTATCAACAAGCTGACTCCTATATACGCCCAAACTTCGTTTGTAGGGATATAATAAGCCCAAACCTCGTTTGTAGGGATATAATAAGCTATTTCTAAAGACAGCAAAATGCATACTTGTACTGTGTCGTTGTTTACCAAATTTTGCAATTACTCTGCATTTTTAATTTCTTAGGTTTATCAAAACAAGAGCTGTCAGTAAACAGCTTGCTCAATTATTTTCACTGCTTGACAATATAACAAATTTGACATGGTACGTAAATTCTAAGTCTAACAAGAATGAGAACTATATAGACAGTAATTCAACTAAGTTTTTATTGAAATGACAACCTTATAAATATTAAACACAAAAGGTTAAAAAAATTAATAACAAGTACATCCCTCTATTTTGTCAGAAATAATTAAAATTTTATCTGAAGCCAGAGAAGGGGGCTGCGTTTCATCTGAATAATTGTAATAACTCCCGAGGTCCAAACTACCATCAGGCTTGTTTAAATTAGTATCGGCCGAAGCACCAGGCGTATTTGTCTGTTTAAGAAAAACTAGTTTTAACATGAATGACATTTATACGAGGGCTGTCCGGAAAGTTCGTAGACAAGGCAATTCAACTACGTGATTAATCATAAAAATTAAACATAAAATGTTAAAAAATAAACAACAGGTACATACCTTTATTTCGTCAGAAAGAATTATAATTTCGTCTGAAGCCAGTGAAGGGGGCTGCGATTCATCTGAATCGCTAGAAGACGAATCGAATAAATCTTGTGATAACATCAATCTGAAACAAAACAAGTTGAATATTCATTTCTACATTCTAAATATTTCAGTACGATACTGACAATGTATCATTAATACGTCATGCTAAAAACCGAAAATAAAAAAAATATTATCTAAGTTGGCAGTCAATCAGATCTCTAATTTAAAAAAAACACAAAGCTTGTCACAAAAGTTTAAAAAATGAGCGCACTGCAGTCTACATTCCCTAATTTTAATAATAATGATATCATTTTCTTGGCCTAGCTGGGGCATCATAGTCCTATTTGACTAAAACTTAAAATTATTTTTTAAAAATCCGTGATCACTGGGAACTTCGTAGGGTTGACATAAATTCCATCAAGTATTAAATGTTTTTCACAAACTGTCGATCATTTGCTTTACATATGTTAATTAAAACATCATTTAGCAACACTCTTAACTTGTTTTACATCTTAAATACTCTGTAAAAGTACTTCTTAATGTCAAATAAACTTTCAACTTTTTTCTTTCTAAAAATGATCCGCACATGGCATGGACAGGAATGTTCAGGAAGATTAATGTATAGACTAATTTCATTGGATAATTTCACATTGTTTGAACTTATCATAAATCGTAATTCAGACCCATATAAAGAAGGATAAATTTGAATCCCTTTTTGGTTAGCGCACAGATACTAAAATAGAGAGAAACGAGTAACCTCTCTTGTTGGTTCATTCTATTAGTTAATAAATAAAGTAAATAAAGTTCCAAATAAAGTAGACAATAACTTCTTAGACATACCCGATTTTGAGGATAATGATGCCTAGAGATGTTCTAGAAGAACTTGTTGAAGACTTATGAACTAAGTTGGCAATATGTCATTATTAAACTGAGAGCGCAAAAACCCTGTTAAAAAGATGTTATATTCTGGTGGATCATTTCAGAAAACAAAATTTCGTTTGATTTGTATGCAGCAGCATATTTCTCGT
>NW_026866574.1:20000-33604 GCF_026571515.1 Ruditapes philippinarum
CTTTTTTCAAAACTACATAAAGAATTGTATTTGCTCTTTAAACCTGTTTTCATTAAACTGATCTTACATAATTTTAGGCGCATCTTATGTTAATGAAAGTATTTCAAAGACAAAGCAATTTTCAATCAGCCTTTTTTCAGAATGGTTAAAAAGTCATTTAAAGCAAATTCTGATAAATTGTACATTTTATTCAATTTCAAAATTGTGATTATGTCTGCTTATAATTTATCATTATTTCATTAAGATCTTTTGGAATGGTATTGATATAATTCTGATAACTTAATATGTTTTGTATTTATTTTTGCCTTAGCCTGAACAATTTGAACGTATCAATATAAATGTGTTTTAAAATGGTTTGCTTTTATACGGTATCAATGTACATTGTTGAGTAAAATCTGCAAAAACTCCTGTACATTGAATATGTTTGAAGTTTTGAAAGTCACATAAAAGTCTTATTACACTTATTTTTTCACGGTCAACTTACGTTGAATAAGGAATATTTCTCGACATGACTATAATGATAATGATAATTGATAAAATCAATCAAACCAAAGCCTGCAGCATTTTAAATGTTGCCGTGTTGGCTTACTTTAGAGATTCTGCTATTCTCTACACTATTCTGTTCATATGGCATAGTTCCTGATATCATAACTTTACTGAAACAGATAAATGGTGAACCTCAATGATAAATGATTGTTTTACCCGTGCTCGACTTTAAAAGAATAAGTACTTTTACAGTCATGTCGGCTTTCCTGTCCACCAACGTGTACTTTGATCATAACTATTTGGATTTTTGGTGTACATTCTTGGCTACAACAATCCTTGGGAAAAGACTTTTAAGTTGACCACACTGACCTTGACTTTTATTCATATTTATAAATGACATCGACCTTCAAGGTCAAATGTCTAAATTTTGCTTGTTTTATGGCGGATTTTTGCTATAAGAGGCTATAAATTTATTGTGTTTAATGGATTATCTTCAAATTTGAGCATAATATTCTTTTAGGATACTTATAATAGACTTTTAAGTTTACCAGAAAGACCTTGACCTTCTGTTATAGATCATTTTTTGCTGTAACTGGCTATAATTTTGTTATTATGAAATGGATTGACAGATGTTATAACAGAACAAGAACATTTTTTATGATAAAACATATATCTTTATTGAACTGAAATTGACCTTAGCTCTTTTGCAACCTTAACCTGGAAGTTTTAATTATTAAAATTTCACTGTTTTTTGCTATAATCGCCTGTACATTGGTAGTTGATAAATGGATTATCTTCATACTTTCACAAAACAACATTTAAGACAAAACCGTCAGAAAGGTTTGACTGACCTTGACGTTAAGCTTTAAGTGACCTTGTCTGTCAAGATCAAATGATTGAATTTCGGTTAATTATCCCCCGCCGATGGAATCGGGAGGGGGATATAGTTTTGGCGTTGTCCGTCCGTCCTTCCGTCCGTCCGTCCATCCGTCCGTCCGAATTTCGTTTCCGGAGTAGTTCTCTGCAACTAATGGCTGGAATTCAACGAAACTTTATGGGAATGTTGATCAGCATGTGAAGTTGTGCACCTGGGTATTTTCTTATGGATATTTTTAGTATTTTTAGAGTTATTGCCCTTGACTCAGTAAAATTTTGTCCGAATTTCGTTTCCGGAGTAGTTCTCTGCAACTAATGGCTGGTATTCAACGAAACTTTATGGGAATGTTGATCAGCATGTGAAGTTGTGCACCTGGGTATTTTCGTCTGGATATTTTTAGTATTTTAAGAGTTATTGCCCTTGACTTAGTAAAATTTTGTAATTTTCAACTTGTGTCGCATGTAACTCAACAAGTATTTGACCTAGAGTCATGAAACTTTACAGGAATGTTGATCAGTATGTGTAGTTGTGCACCTGGGTATTTTTGTCTGGATATTTTTAGTATTTTTAGAGTTATTGCCCTTGACTTAGTAAAATTTTGTAATTTTCAACTTGTGTCGCATGTAACTCAAAAAGTATTTGACCTAGAGTCATGATACTTTACAGGAATGTTGATCAGCATGTGTAGTTGTGCACCTGGGTATTTTCGTCTGGATTTATTTAGTATTTTAGAGTTATTGCCCTTGACTTAGAAAATGTTTGCAATTTTCAAACATGTGTCGCATGTAACTCAAAAAGGATTTGACATAGGGTCATTAAACCTTATTTGAAAGTTGCTCAGCATATTTAGTTTTTTCCTGGGGTTTCGCTTGTGGATTTATCCAGTATTTGTAGATGTTATTTCCCTTGACTTAGTAAAAAACTGTTTCATTATGTTGTTATTTGATCCTTGAGTGCTTGAGGTAGAATCGACCAACTTTACAGGCATAATGATCAACATCACTAAATTACAGGAATAATGATTCACCTCACTGTGATGCTATGAACCTGGGACTTTGCATGTGGATTTTTTTTCAGTTTTGTTAGAGTTATTGCCCTTGAATTACAGTAGTATAAATTTGCAATTTTCAACTTGGGGTTTGCTAGGGGATTTATTCAGTATTTGTAAAATTCTTGCCCTTTTACTTAGTAAAAGATTTTTTAGCTTTCAAAAAAAAATTTGACCTAGAGTCATAAGATTGACAGAACAGTGGCGCGATGGGGGCACCCGTGTCCTATGGACACATTTCTAGTTTTTATTAAAGAAGAATTAAAATGATTTGTTACAATAACATTTAAAAATATTTGAAAATTGTGAGATCCCTTCTTGATGCCTTGAAAATGGCAATGAAGTCTGGAGATTAAGATGTTTTTACATCTATGTGAGCTATTGTGATCCCCCACCATTTGTCGTCGTGTGTCGTCAGCAATTTCTTTGAACAACATCTCCTCAGAAACAAATGATTGCACAGCAAGCAAACTTTACAGGAATGATCCTAGGGTGGTCCCCTGCCAAAGTTGATCAAATGGTTCCGGTCTGTTGCATAAGTAGGTCACAGGGCCAGAAAAGGAGTTTCAAAAATGCAAAATTAAAAAATTTTGTCTGAACGTACAAGGCCTAGAGCTTTGATATTTGGGTATATGATATAACCTATAGGTCCTCTACCAAAATTGTTCAAATTTTAGCCCTGGGGTCAAAATTGGCCCCACTCCAGGGGGTCATAGATTTCCTTATATGTATATCATAGTGAAAACTTAAAATTCTTCTTGTTTGAAGGTACAAGGCTTCAAGTTCAAAGAATATTACAGTTTATGCCATGATTAATATATAAATAAAGCCTTGTCTTCAGTTGTTGTGTTAATAATAACCAGTACTCGGCGGGGGATAAAATTCAACGAATTTGCTTGTTTGTCTTAGTTTTGTAACATAGAGATTTAACTTTGTTGTTTATGTATATAGATTTGATTTTAACTTCGACAAAACAAGACTTCTGTCTTCACCCCAATTCTGGTTTTGGTACCTTCTGAGTGCCATGAGTTGCTGGGTTTGTGGGTGACTGCATTCTGTGAACGTTGCCATTGCCTTGTTGATCTTTATTCTCATGTATTTGCTACCAAACAATACATATTGGATAAATTAGATTTTGAGCTTAGATTGACCTTGAATGTCTTCTCTCTGAATTATCTTGATTTTTTTTTCTGTAACTTAGCTTAACTGTTATTTATATATAGATTAAACTTAATATTAAGACAGGACATGTTTTAAAGTCAGGACCTTCATTTAATCAAAACTATAGTTTACATTCACTCATGTACGACCTTGACCTTAAGGTCTAATTATTTTTATTTGCATTGATTATTGCTATAATTTAGACAAACCATTCTTAAAAGATCAACTTTAATTGACCTTGACCTTAAAGGTTTTAAAATATTAAGCTTCGGTTAAATTGTCATCCAATTTTTGTTATTTAGGTGTACGGATTTGATTCAATACGTTGACAAAAACATTTGTGACCAAACAAATATTTGAAATAAATTTAGATATGGCCTTGGCCCTTTAAATGACATTGACCGTCAAATGATTAAAATTTTTATATTATATTTTCTTAACTTTGTTATTTATTCATGGAAAGGAATCATACAAAAAACAACAAAAGTGACTAGACAGACCTAATAAATTAAAAGCAGGAAAAGGTTTTTCCCTTTAATTTCCCTTTTCAAATTTCCGTTAGACCGTTTATGTGTTTGCCTTAAGAAAGCCTGGCGATGACCTTTGTTGTTTTTATTTCATATTAGGCTTAAGTTGTTAATTTGATGTTGTTTTGGTGTTTTTTTCTTCTTCTTCTGCTCCATTGGCTTCCTTATGATGAAAACCATTATTGACCTAAGATGTTCACCAGCATTATGTCATATTGACTAAGGCGATCATTTTGTCGTTAAATATCAAATCATATTCAATAGTTTTAGTCAGTAAATGTAAATTTTCTAAGAAACATTATGCATGCAATATGATTACCTCATATTTTCGTTATCTGAAAAAGGCACACGTGCTGTCAATATTGCCGATAAGTAGCAATTTAAAACATGTATGACCTGGTTAAAAAAAGCGCTTGATATACGAACGTATTTTTAAATAAATAGCAAAATGAAAACACAGAGGTATTTTGACCTCCATTTACAGTAGAGAAAAACGAATCCTTAAAGAACACCCGAAACAACAAACAATGTAAATTGTTGCAGGCTCGATCTGATCTGAACCTGTTCATGGACGTTACTGGAATTGCAACCTCATGTCCACATATCGGTTAAAACAAAAATCAACATTTAATAAGAAATAGTAAATTTTGAATTTAGTAACATTTGCAGATGTGTTTATAAGTCGCTGAACTTGGAACCTTTAATGTGACAAGTAGTGTCTTTTGCATGAAGAGCGTATGGTACCCACGTTAAACAATGCGTTTGTCCTAACGAGAAAGCAATGGGCAAAACTAATAAAATTAAAATTTGAATAGAGATCAGAGGTTATGGAGCCTGCACATCACAACAAGCTTTAAGACACATTTAAAGGCAACATCTCCCTAGCTTGACTATCAGTAATTACTATAATCCAATATTACTGTACTTTAGTATACTTATTTTTTCAAAATATTGTAAAAGAAAAATATTGCTTAGCGAAATAGTAAAACGAAAGAACTATATTTCTTTTTTCTCCAAACATATTGGACATTCGTTTAAGGTAATAAACAACTACTGAAGCAAAACAGATAATAAATTTCGACAAGTCTTATTGACAGCATTTCCTGATACACTTAAATGATTGTAAATTCACATTTTGCTCTTATATTTGCATTAATAACAACATTTATAATTCGTACTGTACCTCATATGAAATCAATGATGCTAATATCCATTTGTAAACGTATAAACGATACGAAACTATTGTCTTTGGGAAGGCAAAAGCACTTACAAGTCTGCTTAATAGTGTAACTTACTTTATCAGTTTAAACTATAAATTCATGGGTTACAATTTCAAAAGAGCTTTAAAGTTATATTTGTTTAGATCAGATAGAATATTTCAAACCACTATACATAAATATATTCTAATAAGTATTTGTCATAAAATCACTCTTTAAGTGTTTGTCTTTCATTTTGAGTACTCCTCAAATGTCCAGTTTTTTTCTACTTTTTTTTCTTCTATCATTTGGAAAATTGTCACCCCGTAAGAGATGCTAATTTGAATATAGACCTTTACAATACAGAAACATAGAGCACTTGTTAGTTTACAAGCAAAGTTCCGCACGTTGTAAAATAACAAACAATAATATAAAGTAAAATAACAAACAAAAATTTAAAAACTATATTATTATATATGCTAAGCATTGTATTTATCTAGAGTTTAATCTTGTGTGATAAACTACCATAACACCTATACACATATAATTCTGGGGTTGTGGATGATATAATTTGCCAAATTATTTTGACGTACGTTAATAAAGATATGTCTTCTTCAAAAATCAATACCACGAGTAAATGGGCTGAGTGGCAGAGATAAAGTGTAAATAACTTGTAATAACATTTTGAAAAAGGCGACCATATAGGGGTTACTTTTGTCGGGCGGCGTCGTTTGTCGGTGTCGTTGTCGGCGTCGGTGTCGGCGTCCCCTAAAGCTTGTCCAGAGGAATAACTCAGTCTCTAAAGTCCTGATTGACTTCAAACTTGGTTATGCATGTATCTTTCAATAACCGAAGTGCAATGCACAAGGACCAGTACTCTGCTCTTCTTAACTTTTGAGTTATTGCCCCTTTTTTTAATTTTCATAACTTTAATTTCTTGTCCGGGCCATTTCTCTTTAACTATAAAATGCCTATGGACTTGAAACTTCATAGGATGACAGATCTCATTAAGAAAAAGTGCAGTGGGCCCAAGACTGGTACTCTAGCACTTCCTAATTTTTGAGTTATTGCCCTTTGTTGATTTTCATACTTTTTTTTTGTCTGGGCCATTTCTCCTAATGTATAAAAGCCATGGACTTGAAAAACTTCATAGGATGATAGATAAGTTCAATTCAGGAAAAGTGCAGTGCACAAAGAACCGGTACTCTACATTTTCTTATTTTTGAAGTTATTGCCCTTTTGTTAATTTTCATACATTATTTTTGTCCGGGCCATTTCTCCTAAAGTATAAAAGCTATGGACTTGAAACTTCATAGGAAGATAGATCTCATTAAGAAAAAGTGCAGTGCACAAGAACTGGTACTCTGCGTTCTTAATTGTTTGAGTTATTGCCCTTTGTTAATTTTTCATACTTTATTTTTGTCCGGCCATTTCTCCGATAATATAAAAGCTATGGACTTGAAACTTAAATAGGAAAAGATAGGATCTCAAATTAAGGAAGAAGTGGCAGTGCACAAGAACCAGTACTCTGCGCATTTATTATTTTTTGAGTTATTGCCCTTTGTTAATTTTCATACTTTAATTTTTTCCCCGGTCATTCTCCTTCAAGTATAAAAACGCTATGGACATTAAACTTCATAGGTTGATAGATCTCATTAAGAAAAAAGTGCAGTGTACAAAATAACCGGTACTCTGCACTTCTTATTTTGTGAAGTATTACCCTTATTAATTTTCCATACTGATATCATCTTATTGATAAGAAGTTTAGTGCACAGGGAAACTGCTGCCTCTGGCACTTATTATTTTTTGAGGTTACTTGCCTTTGGTTAGTTTTCATATTTCATTTTTGTCCTGGCCATTACTGCTAAACTATTTTCACAAGGCGACACATCCGACTCTCGGAGTTCTAGCAAAAACAATAATCCAGGTGAACCAATAGGGAATTTTTTTTAATATCGTTCAGAATTACCGGAACTTGTAAAATTTTTAAAAAAACGAGGCGGGATAACTTTTATAATTTAATTCATTATAATTTGGGAATCCGGAAATTTTAAAAACAAATTTTAAGTCAACAAGACAGCGAAATATTTAAACATAATGCCACTGAAATTAATTTCTATGATTCCCTAAATTTGGGTAGTCTTTTAACTTACAAAAGAAAAATCAATTGTTTGCCTTTGTTTTAAATAGTGCATTTTTCCCAAAACAAATACCATATTAAACTAAAAAGTTAACAGCTTTGTTAGCAAAAAGTCTACAAGCAGAACTGCTTTGCTTGCGTTACCTTCATACTTCGCTTTAATTTTATTTACGTGTGTTCCTCTTCCCTTTATTGCAGTAAAAAACCAGTCGAAGGGAAATTGCTCTTAATTCTTATAAAGTCGTAAATAAAAAGACTAGAAAAATTTTGTTTGTTTTTAAGTAAAACTCGCATTAATTACGGCAATAAAATGAAAAATGTCCATATTGCTCCTGAAAAGTGGTGAACATATTTACCCAAAACAAACAAGTATCCTTTTTCGCCATTAAAAATATATCTTTTTGCTGTGTTTTTTCATCTACATTATATTGTAAAAGTTGAACGTTTGTTAGTGCGAAAATAAAAAAAAACAATTCTGTAAACGAGCTTATGTCGCAATTTTGGGACAGACAAAATTTGGGGCATCAAATGGTTTTAAAGTTTTAATTTAAAAGGCTTATAACAATAAAAAAGTAAAATGTTATATTTTTATAAATTGTAACATTTTAAAAAACAATTTCCAAAACATCCAAGATTAAAAATTATGTAAATACAAATATAAACTGAAAAGTTAACACCGCGTTTTAAGTTAAATCATCCCCAAAGTTGCCCTGGAAAACATTTTGATCGAAAATCAAATTGCTAGCACGTTGTCTTTTAACTCGGTAACACTTTACAAATAATTGCTTTTTGGAAAATTACAATATTGATAAAAATTTTCATTTGAAAGCATCATATTTATAGTATAAAACCGACAAAAGGAGTTACAGGAATCTTTAAAGGAATATATTGATAGATAATAATAACAAGAAACAAGCACATATTTTATTTGGACCTTTTATTTTGAATTAAACAAAGTATGAAATTTAAAAGTTGAACGTTTCCATTACATGATAAATCATGATAAGGAGATTAATGGGATTATAGAATTTGTTCTCCTCAAATTCTGTAAGCACTTTGAAATTTACCAATATTTAAATTTTAACTTTCATCATTTAAAACAAATACAAAATTGTGGCAAAAGTAAAGCCACAGGCAAACACTTATTAACCGAGCAAAATCTTTAATCGAACTAGTTTAAATTTTTGTTAGAAGAAAAACGACATATAGCAACTTGTAAATTTATGCAATGTGGTATCAATAAAGTAAACAGCTTAAGAGTCCCCCCACGATGAGAAATTCCCGTTAATTGGATTTTAAATCCATGCCCAAAAAAAAAATTATTTCAAAAATGCGGAAAATTGACGCATCCGGATTCGTTGCATATTTATGTTCAGCCATGATAAAAAAAATGTCTGTATTATTTAAATTCAAAAATTTAAAACAAAGTAATTTGGTTTAAATAAAAAAAGGCCAAAATTTTTCATTTTATTTCAAAAATTCAAAAAAACCCTTTCCATATAAATAAATTTACCAAAGATTTATTAACCCTAAATTTCAAAAATTTTTAAATTTTCTCTGTTCGATTTACTTCTAATTTAAACCCTATACAATGCTTTAATTGATTTTTTTGAACAAATATTTCAGAGATTATTATTTGTAAGTTATAATTTCTTCCGAACTAACAATTAAGCAAAATGAAATGAAGGCAGGCAAAAAAAGCAGTATTACATAAGATTATATCGATCTTATTTATATCTCTTGCTTATGTTGCTTCTGCTGATGTTACAAAATAAGCATTATCTGGTACAGTGAAAACATGTTCCAATATAAATAGAAGGTTTTAAATTAATGAATCCGTTCTTTATATACAACAAAACGTTTAATTTCCCTTACCTAGTACCTCCCTTACTATTCATTAGTTTGCAATTATTAATGAAATTGGTTTAGGATGTTTGTGTATGTTTCAAAGTAAACAGAAATATATAAAGGTGGGTACAAGCTTTTTATTAACAGACATGTACATATAAAGCGTTAGTTGTTTGATGAAGGAGGGTAAGCTGAATAATGTTTTACGCTTCTTATTATTATTTCTTTTAAATTACATACCAGTGTGTTGTTTAGCATAAGAACTTATTCTGTAATGTATACAGATATAAACAAAAGACAATACAAAGGAGCTTACAATAACAATAAATTATTGTTATGTTCTAATTATAAAAAGTTGTCTAGACTTTAATCTTAAGAAGCTTTTGTTATAGACAATTTAATCAAATCTTCTGACTTAAGGCGAAAATACTACGTTTCATATATTTTTGACGTGAACGAATAAATTGCATGAGAGCAGCGTTTACAGAATTTTCTATCTCATATGCATACAAAATAAAACAAGCCATTTGTAGATGGTGGCATAAGATGCCTTAGTGCAAATGCCTAATTCGTTTTTATAAACGATGTACTTTGAATATAAGATTCGTACTCGAAAGAGTCCATTGAGGTACTAATTTAAATAACACATCTTAAACTTAGAAATCCATATTTTTTTAAATTTTTAGAAATTCAAACAGGGTTTTTGAAAAAGGGTTTGATAAAGGTTTTAAGGTGTGTTAATGAGGAAAAGTACAACCAAAAATTCTTTTTGTGAAAAAATGTAAAACAAAGTATATTTGTTTTCCATAAAAATTTTTGTTTGGCCATAAAAACCAAATTTGGGCCTATCCCCAATTGCCAAAAAACCCCAAAGGACAAGGCAAATCCTTTTTTAGGGGCAAAGGAGTTTTTTCTTTAGAAAATAAAAAACAAAATACCAAAAAAAAAAAGTTTTATAGAAAAAAAAATTTAAAGCATTCTATGGCATAATGGGCCCTTTTAAACTATCTTGTAATAATTTTTTTTTTTAAAACTGAATTTTTTTTTCATGTGAGTTTACAATTTTTTTTAATCAGATAAAAGGGGAAATAAAAAATTTTAGGCCCCCCCTAAAGGGTTAAATTTAAAATGTTGTAAACCACCGTGAATCCTATTCATAGACGGCAGTGGCGAGTGAAAAGCTACATTCGATTTAAAATAGAAGGTTAAGAGGTACAAAAGTCATTCAAAAAAATTTTAACAAATACAACGCAAAAACATTACAAATGGCATTAAAAAAT
Source organism: Ruditapes philippinarum (assembly GCF_026571515.1). Lineage (NCBI taxonomy): Eukaryota > Metazoa > Mollusca > Bivalvia > Venerida > Veneridae > Ruditapes > Ruditapes philippinarum. Next base: position 30,564 of record NW_026866574.1, read on the forward strand.
GAATTTGCAAGATATGAAATAAACATTAAAGAGGCATATAAAGAATTTTATTATTATTTACGACTCCACGTTTGCAAACAGGTTTCAAACAATGCATTCTTACCCACGGTATTTGGAGCCACAACATATCTACTATAATTCTTCTATTCAAGTAATATCCAAAAGGCTTGCAATTTCATCTATTCTTTTAAGCAGCTGTTTCGATTCATAACTGTTTCACATACAAGAATTAATGCAACACGCTTTAACATTGAGACTGATTGAAGGGAAACGCAATCACAACAGAGAACATATACATATTTCCCTTCAGATAAAAGTTCTACCTCATCAAAACAATTAATGATATAAAGAGCTCTCATGTTATATTGAAGAAATAGTGTTTTCAGAAGTAGCTGTGTCTATATAAAGTTAAAACGACGATAACATTTCCGTGAATAACATAAAATAATTGTTTTCTTAGCCCGAATACATCCATAGGAATTGTTCAAAATTTGTCACATTCGACAGACAAAATGACTTCATTTCATCCTCCATATTTCATCCTCCTTATAATTTATATGCATCTGGTAAGATGCATCCACAGATGCTCGTGGAGATACGTTTAGCAATTATTGTTTTTATCTTAAAAAAATGTTTTAATAAGTCGTAAGATTGAGACATGTGTATTAATGAAAAAGATTTGATAGAAACGCCTGAAGAACATCATCTAATTTCAAATTTTTAATAACCTGATTTTTAAACTTTTTAATCTACAATAATTCACTTACTTATGTACACGCAATCAACGAAATAAAAAAATGTGTTGTCTGAACGGTTTCTTTTAATAGTTAGATTAAATATGTCGACGAATTTTCAACGGATAAAGGTGATAATGTGGATAGTTATTTCTATGTTACAAGATAAAGAGCTTAAGGATACGTTATACCATATATGGTTTATATATTTACGAATGTTGTAATTGTTGTCTGAAGGAACACATGACACTGATTTTGAGACTCCATTTCTGACAAACTACAATGTATTATATTATCATACCTTTCTTTTTTCTTTTTTATATGCCCGAAAAAAATTCGGGCATATAATGTTATACCCCCGGTGTCCGTCCATCTGTTCGTCCGTACGTCCGTTAGCAATTTCGTTTCCGGAGCATACCTTAGTTACATTTGGCCCACAATATTCAAACTTCATAGGATATAGGATGATTGTCCGTATTGGGTAGAATAACCCTATCGCTTTTTGGGTCACAAGGTCAAATGTAAAGGTCACTATAACCTTAAAACTGAAAACAGTTTCCTGGCCATAACTTAATTTCCATTTGGTCCACAATATTCAAACGTCTTAGGATGAGTGTCCATATTGGATAAAAGAATCATATTATTTTTGGGTCACAAGGTCAACGGTCAAGGTCACTATTACCTTAAAACTGAAAACAGTTTCCAGAGCATAACTTAAGTTCCGTTTGGCCAACAATAATCAAACTTCATAGGATGATTGTCCATATTGGGTAGGAGACCCCTATTGTTTGGGATGCTTTGGAAATATATACATTCATATATATATAAAGGTTCTTCAGCTATTAAGGAAGATTCCCTTTTGAAGGAGGTAATACTTTAATGAATTCCTATGTCTTACAAATGCTCCATCCTTATAAAAAAAGCACTTTCGGGCATATACTGCTCCGCCTAGTGCTGCTCTTGTTCTTGCTGTTATGATTACAAAAATATTGTGTTCGTTCGTCCATTTCTACACCTAGTGAATATCATCTATGTAAATATATGAGTTACCAAAATGCTAAAGATGTAAAATGTGGCTTAGCTGAAATAAGGCAAATGTAAGGTTTTTTTAAAAAGCCATAAAGACATTCACAATTATAATGAAATGAAAACCATAGCAATAGAGGACTACATTTTTTCAAAGCTGAATGTGGTAATATTTCATAATCTTTTTTTTTCAAAAGCATTACGTCTGGTGATTTGATTTGAGCAAATTAACAACAATTTTCAGAAACCTGTTAAGTCAGCTTACAAAAACAGATTTGGAATTTTTCTACAATTTGTAATGACGGTTTTATTGATATACACAGGATTATAAGTTATGTTTTCCCTTATTTGCATTAATAAGACATTTGTATTTTGTGCTGCATCTTTAATAAAATATGCGATGTAAATCTATATTTGTAAACATATAAACCAAACATAACTAGTCATTTAAAGACATTAGCACCAACAAGACAGCTCAAAGTGTAAATTATTTATCAGTGTTAACTATAAATCACGTTTATAATATTCAAAGCGTAAAATGGATATTTTTTAAGTTTTCTGTATATTGAAATATAGTTCATTAATATTCTCTAATAAGTGAAATAAAAAAAACAAGTTTCTTTTTTCTGTTTTGACTTTGTCAGCTGTCACTCTGCAATAAGCCCATCAGTTGTTTTTTTTGTGTGTGTGTTTTTATTTCTATTATTTGCAATTCCTCCCATTGTTGTTTTTCATTTAGACCTTAACAATACAGAAAAAAAAATCGAGAAAAACTTATTGGTTTACAAGCAGATATACATCTATATATCTGAGCACGATTCTATTGATACTGTATCACCGACACTATATAACACACAGTGCAGGTGATTTAGTTTGCCAAACTATTGTGGCGTACCTTTCAAAGTGACATTATGCTCATCCAAATGTATTTGGTCAAAATAACTGTACATTTTGCCACAATTATGTGAATTTGATATTTTATTAATATGCAAAATAAATCGATCACCAAGTAGCTCAAGGACTTTTCTACTAATATCCATGTAAGAATAAGTAATGTTTCAATCGTTTACAGAACAGGGGTAGGACAGTCTTAGTAAGTTTTTTTTTATATTTATCTCAGCATCAATTATTGCTAAAACACCATTGATAAATTATGCTAATTCAAGTCAACCTGACAGGAAAACACTGAGAATAATGCAACTTTTATGCTATGATTATTAAGAATATAATTAATTGGTTGTATTTTGTTGTAAAAAGTATTTTTCTGAATTTCAAATAAAA